>NW_019211458.1:28066717-28101760 GCF_002443255.2 Varroa destructor | reverse complement strand
TATATATGATTCGCTTACTCGGACTTCCGACAAAAGCGGATTATGATTTAGATAAACCAGTCACTACCGCCAGCTCACCCACTTTCTGCTCGAAATCATAGAGGCTGCTAATACTAATTTCGTGTACCATTTAGTCTAGTTCTTTGCTTTTGCGACAGCTGCTCGCCGATAAATAAGGCGCCACTTACCAAGAACTATTTCGAAAATAACTGCTCAACTGGACATGGCGCAGTAGAGTAAAAAGTTCAAAATTGTCGCTCTTCTGTCGGCATAAAATAAACGCTATCGGCGGCACTATTTCTCTCCAAATCTATCACAGTCACAATTGAAGTATTTCCAACAAAATTTATGTAACTAACACTAAGTGACGAAAGGCATGCTGTAAGGAATCGTCATAAAGACGATCGTTGAAGCAATTTAAAGTGAAGTGAACGCGGTAACGATTTCAAAGCTCTTGCAGCTAAAGCAGTCGTATGTTCGTATGTTGTCGTATGTTGACTTCATACGTCAGTTGTATCGCCCATAGAGGTACACGTTTCACACTTCACGATCACGCCATTTGTCGAACGGCTAATATAGACAAAAAATTAGTGAATATATAAACGATGCGCTGAAAATCTCCCGTGGTCCTTCTAAAAGCCTGCATTACATTTGTCACATGAACATGTTTCTATAGTTAACCATTGGCATACATATAATGCCAATTTATATGATAAAAATCCTACAATATATACCAACTGATAAGTCGAACATAATAAATGCTCATTCCCTTACATTATCGTAGACAACTGATCTACGAAGATCTGGCTGCTCTTTCCGCCAACACCGATACGTTCTACATGCTGGATTCTATAGGTTCTACTCTATAGCTTTTGCGCATACGTATAAAGGAACTAAATACTGCCAAATCCGATCTAATCGCGAAAATCTATGCACGACCCGTCGCCCTTTCTACAACGCTCATATCCTGTTATTCGTAAAACTTCGAGCCCCGCTTTCAACAACACACAAAAACGTTTCCATTCGCACACATTGTGTACGAATAAAAAAACGCTATCTTTTAGATTACGTTATTTTAATTAGTTACAGCGGCATTAATAAGAAACAAATCTGTAGCACGTTGCCACATCAGAAAGTCCCGAAACAAGCAAGTCTCTTCTGTTAGTTGTATATTGACTTGTAGAAGAAAACGCACGGCTGCCTGAAATCTGTACTATCTCTCACCAGCGTTTTGCCCGAGCACTCGGCTCCGCCTGTTAGTTCGTTATTCTTCCAGTCCCATAAACAGCGTCCCGCTCCTAAATGTGACGGACGAGTGCTTGCCTTCGATGAATAAAAAATTACTCGCGCTGGTATCCCTTCATGGTATACATGAATATCTATATACGCTTCCATTTTCTGGGCATATTTATGCATTTGTGAGCGCCGTGGCCGTGCATGGCTACATTCTTCATAATGAATCTTCTTCAGGGACATATCGTTGTGCCTTACGTTCAGTAGAAGCAGTAGCTCTGTAGTTCTAGCAGAGATATCAGCGGCGATGGGAACGCAATAACAAGCGGAGCTGCTGGAAAATACGTGGCCCATTACGGAAATGCCTGTTCAGCAGGCGGCCGCCATGTCAGCAGAGGATGCGAGAAACAGCCGACTTTCTTCATTAGGCCTAGTTCGCAATGTCCTAATACGCTGCTTGAAGAACACATCAGCTTACTGCTGTGCCGCATTCTAAGAAATGCAAACGCTTATTTAGATATCATCATACTGCGGTACAAGCAGCAACTGACCAACTTGCAAGAGTCATAAGAGATCCATCATCTGACCCCGCCATTTACCACTTTTTGGCCGTTCTTTCTGTCTTATCGGTAGACTGGTCGATTCACTTCAGAGGTTATTTGACAGTAGCCAATTCAGGTACAGACGTTAACACTTTATCCACCCGTTCGGTCCGCTATCGCTACGAGCCTAACAGATCTAAGCGTATGTGCGTGCGCTCTTGCTGGGACAAGCGGCAACTAATACTGACACAAGCTCGAAACGCTAGTCAGTGCCGTGACGTATACAAACATATGTATTTTCTCAGATCAGCGTAGCGTCGTTGACGGCCGCTGCTATCATTGTTAGGTAAATTCGTTCTTGAGCATTTGATGTCATGAGACCTAATCGAATGCGGGAATCAGATCGTTCGTAGTTACCGCATTCAGATACACAAGTTTCTTAATTTCAATCAAAGTAACAAGAACTCACAGTGAGGTACTGCGACCGAATGAAAGCACAGCGGTCAAACTGCATACTACGGAAACTAGTGCACAATATCCGCTATACTTTACGATGTTAGGAATAGAAATTAACCAGGCAATTTCAAAAATGCTTTTATACATACAACGATTTAGGTAACTAGGGCCATAAGCGTAAAGGAAATAGGGCATGATGATACGGTCTCAAATGGGTACGTAATCTTAGTTAAAGCGTCCAATGCTCTGGGCGAGCAAACGCGCTTTTTTTCCATTTTCCTTTTTTCTCATGGCTGCATAAGGCCTTGCTTGGCGTCTGCCCCTACGCAGATTCAGGTGGGTCATACGAGCTGGCCATTTTCCACAGTTCACGACGGGTCATTTTCCACAACGATTCGACGATACAATAAGTTTTATGTTCCCAAAGGGCAGAATCAAAATAAATTGGATGCTTGATTTGAGCGTTCTAAAAGGATCCAAACGAATTCGGACGTAAAGCACTTGCAGTGATGCGGGGATCACAAGAGCACGTGATACGCTGCAATAAACATGGCCGATTTAGAAGCGAATCGAACGACAAAACAAATAAACAAAGAAGCGATAGCGTTCATGGAACGTATGTCAGCGGAAGTCGACCCGCGCGGACGGCAGCTACCAGAAAATTGCAACTCTGAACATATCCGGTATTTTTCGAAAAATATTTTCGGGTTATTATTGTCATATTGCAAGTGCCAGCTGATCGGCTTTGGTTCACTGGACAGCTGATACGGCTCAACGGGTGACCTGTGGTGAAGTATAACCGAGGCCTGCCCAAATTCATATTTCATTTTTGGGAAAAAATATTGTGTAGATTACTATAAATCCGCCTGTCTGACCGACGTAATTCATTTGGTCGGACCTCTATATATATGAGCCAATGAATCAAGATCACGTCAGTGGCACTAAGGTAAATAATCATATCTGATTCGTTTTCGTTGAAAGAAGAACAAACACAAACCTTTGTTCCTTCTTGATGTAACTGTTGCATAAAGTGGCTCAATCTCGTCTGGATTATCTACTTCACAATAGAAACCTTTGAAGTCGACATACGTCGAAGTGTTGTCATTTCGATACATCGTCTAAAGTTACGGAGTAATCCTTGGTGATGCAGGCAAAGACACAAGAGTTTCACGCACAACACTGATACCACAGGGTCACGTAAAATAGATCCACACAAAAACCTTTTTTTCCGCTAATAGGACGCCTCCTTCCCACCATAGTCACACTTGTTTAGTAATTTAAGCTGCACGCCTACTGTGTTGAATATCGTTCATGATTAATTCAGTGTGTTGATCAACGTTTTTTTTCCCACAGTCAGGCATATATTACAGTATAGCGACATTGGCCAATTCGTCGCAGCAGTTTTTCCGTACTCGAGCTGAGTGATCCGTCCATTCGACTCTATAGAGATGTAAACAGTTGGTACACCATATCGACTCTCATCGATACAAACCTATACCGGGCACCCCGGTCGTATTTTGATCGCTGATTTTTGTTCGAAAGTTGCCGGCTAGCTTAAGGAGTGTTCTTCTCTACCAACCGACTGCCGCTTCTCAGGCCTAACTCTCATAGGGGCAAACGAGTGACTGTCAACTAATCCGCTTAGCCAACACATCGCGTAACAACAACAACTAATTAATCGTTGCTGCTGTTAAAATTCTGTGGCAATGATACGTCTACTGTATTTCGCTATGTGCCGGGCCCGTTCGCTGAGTCATTCACTTGCACGTAATACAACTGCTTGCGACGATCGTATCTTTACGTCGGTGCCGTAGCGTAACGTCAGCTCCCGCCGTTGTCGATCTCTGCCTGTCTCTGTTTTTAACTATCTTTTGGCGTGTAGCGGGCGACTAACTACGGAAACGCTGTCAGTGTCCTACTAGGGACGCGGGCATTGCGTGCCGTGTGCAGACTCTTCCGTTCTCCATATTGCTGCTACTACCAGGCATGACTAGCAGGCGTCTCTACTGCAGCGAGTTAGGTCGGCGAATCTACGAACGCTGTCGGCATTAAGGCAGTCGCTGTCACCGCGCCGCTGCTGAGGGTAGCCCTCCACCCAGAGTGTGTATGATTATGATTCAATGGCCATATACGTGTGTGTTCCAGGGAGTCATATTGAACTGAATAGTGCCTACTGTTGTTGATGCTGTCGTCATCAACAGTGGTTGGTCTCTCTGTGTGTGTAAATAGTAGAAATTTGTCTCCAAGGTTGCCACCGTTTCATACGTCGCCGGCCTGTAGGCCATGGGTACATCGTCATCTGCGGGCTGTTGCTACTGGCCGTTTATCGGTGCGACAATTTCGGCGTCGGTCTGTAGGTAGGACCTCCTCGATCGCCTTCCCCCCTGCAACCCAAGATCACTTCCTCGCCGCTAGAGAGCACCTGAGCAGCGCGAGCATCTCCGACCCGCTCTCAGACGAACTTCTCTCTCAAGAGAGCTAAGAATGGAAGAATATCGTGGCGGTTAGCCTGGCCATCGAATAAACGATGAGCATGGAACAAATGGCGAGAAGCGCGATCTTTCGTCGTAGATTAGGCCGTTTAGAACGAATAGTTGTAATTTTTCAGCTGTCAAAATGCATCAGCAGCAATTTGAATAGGAAATTAGTACGATATGTATCCCTTCCAGTTGAGATGTTAGCCTAATTTGCGGTAAGAATTGGAAAGATAGGTGCAGAATTCGTAATTTAACTAACTGGAAAAATTTGCATCTGAACTACTAGTTAGTCGCTATCATAAGTATTTTAAAAGATAGGTAATAATCGTAGATAATTTTTTTACTAACTTAAGATAACGAAACGCAACTTTATGGTCAAATCAACCTTGACGAATATGTCGACCGCAGTAAACTTTTGAATGTCCAGCATATGAGTACGGATATTTCTGATGAAAGTGCCACGTGAAAAGTCACAACCCAAGTCATGAAAAACCGGAGGCACTTTATGTACCCGGCCACATTTGAAACCCAGGGGGGTGCTAGCAAAATGAAAGACAAGGCTCGGCGTCATACAGGAGGATTTTACGACGTAACTGTCTGGGTGTGCAGCTTCAACACGTGGTTTCAAGATGTGTACGACAACGCACATGGTTACGCGGTATCTATTCTTCAGCCCTAACTCTTTGCCAATCTTGAGCAGCACCATCAATACTAAACTACAACAAAAGAAGTGTCTACGGGGATCTCACCCGCATCGGAGAATTCAGCTGACTGGCTTCGACTGGCAGTTACAAAGGGAGTATCGTTACTCATTCGTCCCGCATCTGGAAATCACATGCTTTAGTAGCAGAAAAAGGAGCAACTGTGGAAGATATAGGAATGGCCATAGCTCAGCTAGCCGTCATCCTAATGCTTCTCCACAGCAGGAGCCGAACGGCTCCAGGGTATCGTCTTGGAAGTCGAGACATTGAATAAGAGTCGCCTTGTCGATCAGCAGATAGAAATCATCTACGGCATAGGTCTATAGGTCTAGCGTGTATGACGGATTCAACATGACGTTTGACTCCGGTGAGCCAGTGAGCAATCTTCCGCAACACTAGACGCACTGGCGATTATGCACCCGGAAATACGGAAGAGGTCGTTGAGTAGCTGCCAGTTAACAAAGACAAGGTGACAATTAAATAAAGCCATGCACATACGTTACAATAGCGTATGCTTCGACGCATATCAGCCGCGACAAAGCAGCTTTGGGACTGGAGCCGCATCGGACATACGCGAAACGGATAGTCTTTTTAGCTTTCGCTTTCTTCTCGCTGACGCACGTGAATATGCGAACATAAACTACATGTCCAGTACGGGTAGATTGCCAATAGCTTTGTAGGCCATAATTAAATAATTTTGGAGCATAAAAAAATAACGTACTCTACGAACAAATTTATACCATCATCAGACAAAATGCATCATTATTCGGAGCTTCACCTTTGGTTTACAACTAAAATTGCTTTTTTATAAATATTTTGTTATAAATTTCACCAGGTGGCAGGAAGAACAGTAAATTCAAAGCGCAGAGATGCATCTGAATACAGGACGTGTGATCAAGCATGAACTCCACAAATTTGCGCATAGATGGTCCTTAGGACATAGCTTTAAAAATAAAGCATGCTTTCCTGGATCGATTCTTGATCTTGTGAACATGTGCATTCATAGATATGAACCTATTTCACGTAAACTCCTAACATAGGCTTTTTCTTTGGTTATAACCTGATGAGGCCTTATTTAATTTCTTGTTTTGTCGGCAAGGAACAATATCGTATTACCTAGTTCAACTACAATGTTAATTCGTTAAGCGCTCAAAGACCTTACGGCTTTTCTTTCCGTTAAATAATCAATTATGGGAGGGAAGTCGGTAAATAACAGCATTGGAGAAGGCGATGGAAACGAGAACGAAATTCTCTGAATATGACGCTGGTGGTGATGGTGATGCTTATTATTACGATCGTAGGAACTACACGGGCAAATGAGTTCGTCTGTGTTTGCGCCCGCATTGCTCAGCGCAGTACAACGTTGTAGTACGTCCTCTTTACAAGTTCCATCGCTTCAAGGTCTATAGAGCACTTGCAGCACCATTCTTTGTGGGAAGAAAAACGAGCTCTCTGGAAAAGGTTCCCCTTTGGAACAATCCCATGGCAGACCAACCTATTCCCATTAGTCGAACAAAATGGAAGGCAAGGAAGCCAATAGCGACCAACGGTGCCCAATGGAGGATGGCGCAAATACTTCGCACGAGACACGCCTGTCCTTATCGCTACCCCCGTCCGGAAGTTCTGTCGGGGGTTCGATAATGGAAATAGGAAGAGGGTATTGCTGGAGCGATGGACAGACAAAACGAGTCAGTGAGAGATGGAATGGCATAGCACACTAGCATAACATACTAGCATAGGAGCCTAACGTGGGTTGTGGTCTAAGACGCGAGGCTTGACGACTTAGGGAAGGCGGAGGAGAGCAAGATAAAAGACGGCTGAAGCGGACAAACGATAGTGAAGTGGGACTTTATAAGGGGCAAATACAGGAAGATTATTCCTTTGGTTGTGGACTCTTGATACCTATCCGTTGTCCCCTTCTTCTGACTCAATTGGGGAGTAATCGGCGGCTTTTCTCTGCTGCATTCGACCGATGGCTGGCTCAGCAGGCCGGTCGGCTATATTGTTATAAACTCGTTCCATTACTCACTGAGAAACGACACATCTGATGTTTTTCCCTATTTCCCTTTGTGCTTCTTTTTTCTTCCGTGTTTGATCTTGTCTCTCGTCCGATAGACGTGGTAGGAACAAGGGGCCGAATACCAGGTGTTCATTTTAAGCCTCGCTTGCACTCTGTTCGGTTCACGAAGCTACAGCGCTCAGCTCATCCGCGCTGTCAGTCCTCCGCCCCTGAACGCATGAGGTCTCCCAGGTTTCGTCTCCAACCTATTTCACGCACGCTACGGATTGCTTCGAGCGGGTCGAGATCGCATCGACCTTCGCCGATCGAGACTGCTGCACCGCTGTTGGGAAGACTGTGGATACCGGTGGATCACCGTGCATTCGTTTCGTGTTCCGCAGTAGTGTGCAGCTTTTATTAGCCCTTCTCTCACTTAGGAGGCGTTCTTGTTTTGGTGCGTTCTTCGGCGTCACCGGTAGCACTGAGTCTGACTTCGATTTGGCCAATCGACAGCAGATAAAATCATCAGGACACAAGCGGCGCGACAAAAAGGAAACGGACGAATGCAGGGAAGGCCAGTGCGGAAAAAACGCGAAGCAATCGGATCGGCAGCACACTGCCGTATCGAAGCGAAGAGGAAAGAGCCTAGACTTGGAGTGACTACTTTATATCGACTGGTTCTTTGATGTTCCCAGTAAGCTGCGCTTCTGCCATGCCTTCGAGAGGGAAAATTGGGCCCGATGAATATTCTAGTTTTAAGGATACCTTGGACAATTATAGGTAGTAGAAATTATATTCTGTCGTTCATTATAAACTAATTATGAAATCCGCCTGTTATTGAATTCACAAGACAGAACCTTTTTGCCGTCTTTTGGGTGGTTTAGGTGAACGGTTAAATATTTGCTTTCACAAAAATAGATTATTTGGTACTAGGATAACTATTAACTATAGGATTGATAGGCCTTGTTCTCAGCAACGGTGTTAACTTGTAGCCTCGGTAGAATTTTCAGCTATGATTGAAAAGAATCGCATCGAAGTGTTCTCTCTGTTTTTTAGGTTTTTTTTTTGCCGTTCCGCGGTGATACGGCAAACTTAGACATGAGCCTAATATAATGATCGCTGGCTAAAAGAGTTAGCCGGGCAGTTTCTAGTAACCTTTCAAAACCATAGATGCCGAGCTTCTATAGGTTTAGTGCATGTTTTTTTGCCCTTTTCAACGCACGCTACAAATGATTTACGGGCCTTTCTGCTAGAATATTGTATTTGACATAACAAAGATGAAACAAGGCGAAGTTCTATAATATAATCAGTTAGGTGGCATATACATCAGGGCATTTTATCTATAACATAAATGGGCTTGGCTGGCCGATTCGTCGTTCGTTGACTAAATTAGATCGAGTGAAAAGCAAAACATGTAGCCAAAGCTTTCTTTGTGGGTAATAAGTAAAAGCCTAAAAAATATTTTTTACCAGGTTCATCTTAGCATACGTCTTTCCCGTAAGTGGTATGTCAGTACCTTAGTTCCAATAAAGCTTTCTTTAGACAAACCATCACGAAAATACGTCTGACGAAAGAAGTGTTATGCGTTGAATGCTACCATATAGATGAGAAAGAGACGATAGGTCTAATGATCTATTGAACGCGATATTTGAACACAACCGGTTTCATGAAAGAAAAACAGTACTCTAATAGATTCTTCTAATGCTTTTCTATAATCTGGCCTAAATGGCCTCACGAAGATTAATTCATTTTTAAAAAAATATTAATTGAAGACACCTACGCCATTTTTAACCCTTTTTTAACTTTAAATAAGGTGAATAAATCACAGGTAGGCCTACATGTATGGCCTACTGATGGTTTCAACAAGCCTACTTTTCATTATCAATGAAGCATCGATACTGGTCAAAAACATGACGCTTTATAGTTATTAACTGCCAAGTTAGGTAGGTCAAAGATCCAGCTACCCACAGCCCGGCCCACACGAAGTTCTGCTGCGCAGTGTGAAAGCAGATTTTGAATGACTAAAGCGTTGACGCATCCACAAGCTGCATTTTGCTCGAGAGGCACAAAGCGTGTGCACACGCTTTGTGCCTCTCGAGCAAAATTTGTCCTAAACGAGCTTGACCGCACTGAAGCCATCGTGTATAAGTATCGTATGATTTGCAATAACTGACCATTCTGATCTAGGCTCAGGGTCATCCGTAATGTGGGGCCTAGGTTAAGGACACCGTTTGATGCGCTATGCCAATAAAGTCGTCATAGTTTCCTCGAATTAAATCACCTCGAACTCGTTGTCGACAACAATGATACGTGACATAATGCATGTACAAGTACTATGCATTAGTTTCATCTGACATACATGCACATACATGTACTCCTACTGAATTCTATTGTACACTTATTTCTTTCAGCCTCTCTAGAATTGCCATCGTCAACATCCAATTATACTTGAATTGCAATGGCCCATATAGCGTCATCCCAACTGGGCCTGTGCAGCACTTAGGACAGTCGTATAACATGACCCAATATAATGACCTTTATCAAATGTTTACCTTTTAAAATTCAACTTCAACGCGAAGATAGAATGCCCACCACAGGAACCAACGCGGACAAAAGACCGATTCTCCACTTGCATATGTACTAATAATGTATTATTAATTAATATTAGAAGCCTGATAATGTTAAATTAGCGTAATATTGATCAATTCTACTAGATTCGCCGTGCTAGAATATGTATTAAAAGTAGAAGTACGCCAAGCTGAGATGAAATGTTTCATTCTCGACACTGTTTTATCACGTTTCTGCTACAACGATTTTCGAACCATACTGGAACGTTTTCCTGTTAAAGACAGACCTGCTCGTATTGTCTGCTTTTGGATAGTTGTTACTATTCTCCACCTCCTCCAGACAAAATCTTGTGCTAGGTCGATCGGCAAGCTGGTGAACTAGTTACCCTAGACATTAGGTTCCTCTCATCCATCTACCAGCGGTGAATACCGAGCGATGCTCTCATCATATCTTCACGTTTTTCATCATTAGGGGAAAACAGAGCCTTTAAGCCCAGAGCCTTTAATAAGGCTATTGGGTCACAATTCAGCCTCTGCCGTGCAAGCTGTCGGAAGAAGCAAACAGGGGGTCAAGGGAAGGTGAAGGTAAGGTCTATAAACCTCTGACCTTTACGGTGCAGCCCTTCCGGACCTCTTCGCTCCTCATTACCATCATCATTATATGTTTTACGTATATCTAACAGAAAGTAACCATTCACCAACGCCCCTCACACCATCTGGTATATACTCGAATAATACTCATACTCAAGTAAGGGCTGAGACAGATATACCCCTTTCTCTATCTATCTAAGCCTGGACGTTTGCTTCAGTCAACGATGAACATTCATTTGATCGTAGTGTTCGAATTTTGTCGTAGAACAACCTCGTCTTTTAACACCAGCAGTACCCTTTAACCACTTCTAATCAGCTTTGATCGCAAGATTGTCAAGGAACTCCAACGACGTGACTTTCCTTCTGGCAATGTACACAGAGGCTTTTACAAGTACGAGTTAAAAACAATACCTCAATACATCGACGCCGCTAGTCGATACGATGACGTTGGGGTTATCAACTATTGATTCTGCATTTGGCGTTTATGTTGTGTTAGGCCAGCGGCGAACACCCTATTAGTCAGCTAAAGCTTGAAGGAAGTCCCGATGCTTAGAAGCAAGCGTGACTATCCTCGGAAACGCTGTATGGTACCGGATGTTTTTGTATTTCCCTAGTTACACCACCCTACTGCCACCATGGTAAATAAACGTTGAATCAAGAGACTTTATTCTTATGCGCTAAGGGTGTATGGAGGTGAAAGCGGAAAACGGTTAGTTAAACAGCATATCCCATCCATCAAGCGTTGAATTTAAGTTTTCTAGAAACGTTTGTCATCGTTGCCTTCAGTTAAAATTGTGTATGTTCCCTAAAATGTAAGCGTTGCAAGTTAAGAGGTACCAGGAACAAACCACGTGTTTTCAGTATTTTTTTTTAAATGTTATTTGTCATTGTTCGTGACTATGCCGACATATCATAGAAACGAATAAATACAGTGAACCCTTTATAAACCTGGATGGAATAGTTTGATCTTGCTGCGCGCGGTAGTGGCTTTATTCAAGACTGCATGAATAACTAGATTTGCTTACAGCGCTGAACAGCTAAATTCAATAGACAGAACTCAAAAACGAGAATCTGGAATTTGAATTTTGTCTGTTATAAAAGGCCAAAACGCATGGATTCATACATATATATACGTCTCATTATAAGAATATGACCGTAGTTTAGGCTGGATGTTTGCTTCACTAGCCAGGCCTTTTCCGCGTCTAGCGGCATCAGGAGCCGAAAATGAATATTTCAAATGATTGTTGAGCTCCTTGTCCTCCTCAGCCACGACTGCATTTTCGCTTAATCGATTCCTTAAACTCAGTACCTTCTGTAGTCTTTTACTGCCATCTTACTTGGACGTTGCAGTCGTTTGCAGCATGTAACTATTACTACATCGAGAGAGTTCATAATAGTTAAAAAAAAGCATTCTCTTCTTTGCCCAGACAAAAAATTTCGTTACTATTTTCTCCATTTTCTAGGTTTCGTTTTCACTTCGCAGCGTTATTGAATATCTATCGACCGGTGCAAGACTACATTGCCCTGCACACTTCGAACTGTTTCCTTTGCGCGCGAGCTTAGTTCAAGTGTACGGGGTCCGGACAAACTTTTGCGGCCGCGCCTGGTTGCGTGCACCTATAGGTAGAAAAGTCAAAATATGAGAAATTCCATCCAATTGGCCGTCGGAAAGTCTCCTGGTTCGGCAGATGGTAGAGAATTTACAGTAAGCTATGGGACCCAACAGGCTCTTTGTAGCGTTTGTCTATTGCAGTTGTACGAGCTGTTCGCGGCGAGCGGATGGTTAAAGGAAGTTAACAGTATACACGTATATGCGTATGGAGGTCAAACAGGCAGAATTCAATAGTGTGATGGCTCCTTGAAGCCAGCTCACGTAAGTCGAAAACCTTTTACTGTTGTCTTTTGGAACGAAGAACAAATGATGACGAGTAAGATCGACTGGAGACCCTCAGAGAGACTGTCTAAATACAATGCAACGTGTTGAGCGGACATCGGTTAAGTTACAAACAGCACGAAATTTTAGCTGGCAGCGTTGGTAGCAGTGATGTTATAGTCGCGTGGCACTGCTACCTCGCCTCGATCTCCCTGCTAATAGTCAGCCTCCGTTGCTCGAAATCTTACCTGTAAGCAACACGAGTGAGGTTTAAGCAATTAGTAAGCAGAATGCGTTGATTGGACACGTCCAATCGACTGCTACCTTAGTCGCCACTTCATTCCCGAATTAACTACAGATCTTTTTCTCAGGCCAGTTCACGTTTTGCTCTCCACGAAAACTTGCTTTAACAAAGATTTTCGTTTGTTCTGCTTCTCTCCATTTAACGCTGATCTACGCCCTATGCCTTCGGCCAAAGCGCCTTCTCTTCAGTTCGGTTTGGCCCTTAGCCTTTCTCGTTTCAAACAAGCAGCTACTCTCAGAAACGTTCATATACAGAAGGTTACACCCGGTTGTTGTCCTGTTATTGTTAGAAGCCTGTTTTTACCCCATGGGCGTTCCGGGCTACCTGTCTCAGATACGAAAATAAGAAGAGGCGGTCAAGTGTAGAGGCCACCCCGTCACCTTGATGTCCCCCAGCCACGGCGCGAGAAGAGACGATGACACAACGTAGAACAGCTCTCCCCTCTTGCCGTTTGCAGTGCTGCCGACACCTAGAGCAAAGGCAAACGGGACAAGAACTATCTCCAAGGACGGCGAGAACGTTAATGCCAGTCGACATTCGTTGACACTGCCAACTAACCGATAGAAGCGGTCCGACGTAGCAGTACCAAGCACTATTCGGATGTTCTGCAAACTACATTGTAAGTAAGTAGTTCTTAATCAAGTGGCGAAGTTGCTTGGCAAGGATTGTCCATGCTAACGACAACGGAAAGAACTATAACAACTACAACAACCAACTCAATACAAAGTTGGCTTGGTGTTGTCCAAAATACACACATCTATTCGGACCGATAGCCTCTTCTTGCATTTGCTCCAACGCGACCAAATATAATCCGCTTTTAGGCTGCACTCGACCTCGTCCTGTAGCTACTGAACGAGTTTAACTATAAGTTCCCTCAAGCTCCTCCACCGCCCGCGCTGTTTTTCTTTCTTTATAAGATTCCAACGTAAGGCACAAACCAGACTTGCTCAACACAGCAGGGCACAATGGGACAGTCGTGAAAACCTCTTCTTCAAAGAATCCGAAAGTTTGGCAGGTTAGCGCGCAACGGACCACATCGGGTATGAGTGCGGAACCCCCAGCACAATTACGACGGCGGCAATACAACTATCTAAATGTAGGCGGTTACGACTTTTTTTAGTAGGAGATAGCCAGCCTCAGTCTCGTTCGTAACTGCCGCGCACCGCTGTTTTTCCTAACGCCTTGTGCACCAACCCATGTCCATTTCTCTATCAACCTACCTGGCTACTTATTTTTCTATTACTAAGCATTCCTGTGGAAGCTAACACTTGCGGCCATAGGCGCGCGGCAGAATCGGATCTTTATGGGCTCAGTAAGAAAGGCGGCCAAGAAGTGTTGGTAAGCCTAAGGAGAAGGAAAACTCAACGTATATCATTTGCCGGCTGGCTGATGATTCAGCTGCGGTGGTGGCTCTGATGGCCGCAGTAAAAAGTAATCATATTATTTTACACTTCGCCTTATTGTTGTTGTTGTTGTTGTATAGTCATCGCCTCGCTTCTGGGACGCTCTGCTACGACGGCGCGTATTAGTGCCGGGCACTGATGATTACTGCATTACCACCAAAGACGCATAGAGATCAGAAGTGATATGGCCTTAGGCTTGAACCAGCTTAGTCGGTAGCACCACTCAGAATAGAAAGACCACTAAAAGAGACAGAAAGAGGATAAGATGAGGCCAGTGATGTTTACCTATGCTTTATTGATAGATGTGATTTGTTTATCACTGGTTTGTCCTAAGCTCGTGGGAGATTGAAACAGTATGAAACTCGAGGTCACCTACTTAAAAGCTAAGTCAGTTACGGATGGCGGAGCGTGCTACTAACAGCAACCTCTCGAATGCGTCGGCAGGAAATGTGGCTGGCGCATGGGAAAAGGTAGACGTGGAAGGTAAACAGATGGGGATACGATGCTGACATCGATAAAAAAGAAAAGCTTGCTGGGTCGACAGAAAGAAGAAAACATTGACGCGGTTCAACTTGTGGTTTGATTTTGCCTTTGTTTGACGGGAAGTGCCAATAAGACAAGCAGATAACCTAACGCTGAGAAAATTAACCGTCAAGGGATAAAAGTGGCTAGGTTGCGTTATACCTGCAGCGACCTGTGGAACAGACAGATCCAAAAGGAGTCCTTCTGAAGCCTGTAAAAATACACAATGCCAGATGTATCGTCGCTACTCACTGTTGTCTAAGGTAAGGAATTAGATCGGCTACGATATTCGTCGTGCTAAGTATCTTCGTAAGACGTTTGTCGGCGGAGGAGATGTCGGTGTATAATGTTCCTTTTCGTAAAATAGTAGCCTTATCTATTTCCAAGAGCAACTAGCCTTTTGATTATATGTTTATCACAAAGAGCGCCCAACTCCCTCCTTATTCCTGCACGATAGTACGGTGACGAGAATGATGCGTGAAGCAGCACCCGTCGTTCAAAGCAGTTCAAACGTCTCTTAAGGGTAATGCATGGCATGAAAGAGAGTTCATTTAGAGTAACGCCACCGCTACAACTATTTCTAGCGCCTTAAGGCCATAGTGTTCTCCTTCGACCCTTGTCCGACACCTTCTACTGCTTAGCTCCTACTGCCCCCTCACCGCGCAGACCACCCTAGTACTGTACTTGTACATGACAACTTTGCTACCATATCCACTTGGGACCACCAAACCCGGGCGAATAGCCGCAGTTTAGTCGCCCATCGTGTTTCTGCTGGGCTGCATTTTGAGGAGTACAATTGTCGGTGGAGGGTCAGGATGGCTGGAGGGAGGGGGGAGGAGGATTTAGAGACACAATTAACTGAAACCTAAGTAAACTGAGAAATGAAAAAGAGGGGAATCATAGGATCATTGTGTTAAAAAAACCGTCAAAATGAGAAAAAAAAAAGTCTACTTTGTGGTAGAAACAGACGAAAAGATCTTGTTGAAGCAGTTGTCTAGGGGCACAGATGGGCAAAGACCCTTGCGGAAGCGACCATTCGGATACACGGTACGTTCTGTACTGTAGGTCTGTCTAATTATTTGTTTTACTTGCGGCCTTTGAAAGAGAAATGCTATAATAGATCGAGATATCGACAATGATTCTGATTGAAAAATAGAAGAAAGGATCTTTTTTCACTTTGCAAATGGCGAAGACCAGAAAAATATTTAATAAGAGATATAAGTTGGTGGTTCTTCTTAAAAGTGTTGATTCAGTTATGAGCTCTAATATAAATCTTTATATTTTACCTTTTAAGGGACTGCCTGTTGAGAAGTAAATGTCTGCTCTACGAAGATTTTTCATTTCGAGCGGTTAGGCAGCAGGTACGGGTTAAAATATACGTGCAGGGCGTCGATAACTTATCGCCATTTTTGTTTGATAAACTGCATGGGTTTTCTTAGATTTTCCAATAAAGCTGGCTTGAGTAGGAATTCAAGACTCGACATTTACCATTATGTTAAGCGGCCTTCTAACGTTAGCTTCGAGTTATTCAAATTCACAACCCCCGCAAGGCTCACTCGGTAACTGCAAAACCTAAATAGACTCAAACATCTGCCTATAGGCAGGAACATCTCAAACTGCCTGTAGGTGTTGAGTACTTGACGTGGAGGCGACGGAACTAACGACACAATGTTCAATAAATGCTTCCAACCCGTTCAGCATAGAATTAAAGCATTGCCTCACTGATTCCAAACGCCTGCCTAGAACACCTGACGGAGGAGAGGGATAAACACCTGTCTGTTTGGCGCACCAGACCGAGAACACTCCGAAGTCTACCCTCAACATTGGACGGGAAGTTCCTTCTGGCAAGTTTAGCCAGCAGATAACCAGCTAATAAAAGCAAGAGTCCCTTTAAGGGTTGTTTGGCCTGTTACGATGCAACGCCTCGCTAAAAGTTTGTTCGCCAATGTTATTGTTACTAACGCACGGTTGCTTACAACGACGAGCGAAAGTTTTCGCCTTCACTCATAATAAGGCCTTAATCAAGACGCGAATACCGCTAAGAAGCTAACCGAAAACGTTAAACACGACTTCATTGAAAAAGCGTTGTTATACCCAACCGGGGGCGTATACAGACAGTTTTCGAGTTTCAAAAACAGACATGCTTTCAATTGAGAACGTATGTCACCCTTAAATAGAAGTTTAGATAAAAATTGAATTTCGAAAATTTGACAATACAAATTCACTGTTTTGCATAGCCGAAGTTACAGAGTACTATTTTGACCATGACAATTCAATTGGTCACTGCTTTTCTAAAACAAATTTAGGTAACCGTTTAGGACACATAATATGTTTAGATCTTAAACACTCGAGTTCCGAAGCAACAGTTCAATGACTAAATCATATTTTTCCTTTCTTCTTGTCGCAGTTTGTTTATTTTAGGAGGTTTTCAAACGTTCATTTCCGCATTGTTGATAACCACTGTTCCACTTAGTACTTGAGGGCATTTCCCTTTTTGAAAATAAACCATTCATCTTCCGATAGCCTAACCACCCCTCGCCCGAGGAAGAACCGGTTACCACTTTACCGACCCAACAAAAAAAACCCATTAAAGCCACTTGTCTCCCATTTTCCAATATTGCTTTAATTTCTCTTTCTCGGTTTAGCTGATAATGATTGGACTTTGTTTTCGAGTCGGTTTTGACTACTTTTATAGCCAACCCGCATGGTTTTGTCTTACCCGAAATACACATCCACTGCAGGAGCAGTTGCAAAAGGTTCTCTGTAACATTCGAAGCGGCCACTAGCTATACCATCCGGTACTAGGTGTCCGACTGTTTACTTTCTCGGGTTGCGTTTGCCGATAAACCCGACTATTTCTAAAAGTGAGAGACAATTTGAAAGGCACGAGATGAGGGGTGAGCTTTGTTTCTGATTCTTTTTTGTTACTTACCTTTTGCTCTCAACCATCCCGACTTACTGGGTGGTTGACTAAGTGTTTAACTGCTACTGCGTTGCTATAGGAGAAATCGGCGACGTTGCCCTAGTCTTAAAACGATTCCCATTTTATCCCAAGTTCCTGCTTGATAGGAGTCGAATCCAGCCCGACTGGGGGGTAGCTTCCACGACCCCACCCCGCCGAAACACCTCTATCACGCTTAGTCAACGCTAAATGGAAGTCCTCCTCCTATAAATTAAAATAGTTACGCCTGCCGACAACAGCAGCACCAGTATCTCTATCACTTGATTTCTTTCGTTCGTCACCGAGCCGACGTCGCACTCTGCCCCCAGACCCAGCGTCACCGGACCGGTTTTAGTTTGGCTCATCGAAGCTGCATTTTCTCCCATAGTGGAACAACGCTTTTGGAACGGACCATCCATTTACCTACTCCATGTATGCACGTCTATTGTCTAACCGGAGAACATTGCCAGGGATGTCCTTTTCAAGAAGTAGTGCACGTCAATACCCGTTTGCTGTTTCCGCTACTGCTGTTACTATTTCCGCGTCGACCTTTTTCTCTGGCTCACCTTTGACGCTTTACAACGATATTGGCAGGAATGGCGGAGGCACCAGTGCCGACACTACCATTAACTGACTGGTTTTATTTTTTTTGCTTGTTGCGTTGTACGTTTGTTTCGAACTGTCACGTGGTTGTTCTTCATTTTTCCGCCCCTTTCGG
This sequence comes from Varroa destructor, assembly GCF_002443255.2. Lineage (NCBI taxonomy): Eukaryota > Metazoa > Arthropoda > Arachnida > Mesostigmata > Varroidae > Varroa > Varroa destructor. Next base: position 28,083,433 of record NW_019211458.1, on the reverse strand, counting down.
GCTACGTCCCCTGTTCAAACTCCTACTATTTCCCTTTTCGTCTTCGTTTTCGTTTTTCTCTCCACTCCTGACCTTCGTCCGTATTCTCTAAACGACTTCGGCATCTCGTTACAGCCAAACCACCCTGAACCGTCAGCGGAGCCCGTCGACCCCACCCCACATTTCGTCCTCCTGTCGAACGGCCCTCGCAGTGTTCCTCAAAATAAAGGACTCACTTCAAGAGATGAACGAGCAAATCGTAAGCGGAATCGCTTTTCTTTCTTCTTGGGAGCTTTTCCCTGCGACTCCCTTGCACTGCTTCCCACTAGCTGGTCGGACGCAAAGGACGCGCACTCAATGAGCCGCGGCCTGGGTCGGTCACCAAGCAGTTTCGGTCGTTGCTTGCCGACCTGTTATTTCTGTTACTTCCGTCGCTAGTGTGGATGCTGCGGCAAGCGGACCCCGTGACAGCGCCGGGCGCTTAAAATGGTACAGCGCTTTTCAGTCGATATGATGCTGGGCATTGCTAATGCCATGACGCTGGCTGGCTGGCCGCTGAAGCGAGCACTAATGACAAGAGGCGGCGGTGCGTCAAGAACGAGAGAATCAGTGGGAGAGGTGAAAAGAGAAAAGAGGAACATAAACGACGCCAAAGAAATGAATCGATTTTAAATCGAACTCGGATAGAATTCGAGGCGACAGATATGAAGAGAAAGGCGAAGAGCGCCAAAAGAAATATAATAATAATAAGTACATGGTCACGAGTCAAGGGCGGCACTAACTGATCAATCAGTCAAACAGTTCGACATGTATACGTTATAGTAATTTTATCAGACATTTATCGATTCGACGTCATTTTACCTTCTTCCTGCTGTCACATATGTTATAGCTTACGTAAACCTAATACTGCTCGTAAGATTAAGGAGCGTGAAGGCCAAATAGAAATAACAGTTGCATTACTACGAACGAACTCAGTAGTGATGTATCGGATAACGGGTACAACGACACTTGCCCAAATCATTGCTTCCTTTGAAACCTCAAATTTATGAAGCATTACGTACAAATAAATACTTCAATAGGAGGAAAGCTTTCTAACAAGTCTTGCTATCGATTTTTTTTATCACTATCATTAAATCATTGAAAAGTGCATTAATATGAGTGCTGCAGCCTTCTCTGGTCGAGCATCCAAAATTATATTTTTATTATCAATGTTCTTAGACGCCATTAGATTATCTCCTTATGATACTTAACAGAACAACTCAGTATTCGATTGATTTGTACCTTTCGCCGACTGACAGTAATAACGCTGAACTCCCACGCTGTACGCTGAACGTATAGGATGGTGCATTTTGACATCTAAAAACCCAACATTGGGGATTGCTCTGTTCTGTATTCAAGCTACACTCTTGGTACATAATGTTTTGCGCCGGGCTTCAATTGTAGGTATCCTTCATCTAATGCTTTCTGAAGGAAAATTAATGTGTTGACCTTCTGCAAACTCACCAGTTAATAATTATTGTAACATGCATTATAAGGTTCACTCACAGAATACTGGCACTCGATGCATCTAATAATAAAACATATAGGTGTTTTGTTCCCTGCGAAAGAATGACAACCTGGTTCCGCGGGAGAAGTATCTGCTAAAGGCTCATGACGCCGTTACAGCCTCAGCTAGAACTACATTATTTCCAGCCATCTTGTCTATTAACTACCGAATTATTCTTCTAATTGTTTCAAAAAAGCTATACAACCTGGGCACACGCTTGTTGATCAATATCAGTCAGGGCGAACGCTTACATTGAGCAGCAACGCCTTTTGTTATCATTTCAGTGGTTGACGCTCTGTCTGTAACCTTCTGTTCTCGGATATTAAAACAGGGAGAACGTCAGATACCGTTACTGACTTAACATAACGCTCATAAAGACCAACTCTGACCTTGTTGTGCTTCACCTTTAGCCTCCCGCATAAGTTGTCATTCAATGTGTTTGCAACCATTTGCTTATTTCATAGTTGGATAAACTATAGGCCACAAGGTCTGTTATGCTTTCAGAACCCTGCACTATTATACCCCTGTGTCAGAACGCCAAGATAAAGGCGGCACTAGCAGCGACTCCATGACCTGTATCCTGCAGTCATCCCGACCGGCATCCGCCTTATCATTTCCATCTGATCCCAGACTGTGCTTATATCACGTTCAGCCAACTTATCATCATCAATTCGCTTGCGCTGCCTTTATGTTGAGACTGATAGCGACCAGCGTCTGCCAGCTGTGACGGTCCTACGATTTTTCCCTGTTTTAGCCACATAGACGGCGCAAACACCCACCAACACGCCCGTTTTTTCCCGTTGCTGACTGAACATTCCCTATGGGAATGCTGCGCTTCGTTTGAGATCGTCCCGACTCTTTCCGTTGCAAAGATGCCGTCATTATCAGCGAAGTTTGTTAGCCTTCTTACTTCGACTTTTGCTACATCTGCTAGAGGAAGAAATCTGAGGGTCTCAAAGAGCTGGGGAGTTTCGAGCACACTCCATTTTTGAAGCGGTGTCGGCCGGGGTGTTGTCGGCTTAAAGGCTCTGAGAACACAGAGGCGCCTAATGTGCCTTCGATAAACCAAATGCAATGTTTTTAAACTGGCTGCTATTGTTGCTGCTACCCTTTTTCTGGTCATGCTGAGGGTGGAAACGAGAAGGCCGTGCTCAAGTGAAGCAGAAGACAGTTGGCCTCTTAACAGGCCCACTTCGGCACGCCGTGCTCCAGAATGTCGGCGTTCGACGCAAAATAGAAAGACGCCCAATCCAGCATTAGTAAGTTCGCTATCGGCAACTCGGGGCCACTCAGGGATTGTCGGGGGGAGCTGAGTGATGTGAGGCATTGGCATTGAAAATCGCTGGCAGCAAATTGGACGCTGATGAGCGTAAGGAAGAACGGACTAGCCAGAAGGAAACGATAGAAGTGCGAACGAAGCCGAATAAGTGAGGATGCTGAAGGCAACGATGCCGATAAACAGCAGCATTGGCCTGTGCTGTCAGCCAAACCAATGACTAGAAACCGGAAGTGTCGCAAAAACGAACCCACATTTGCATCCGCTTGTGCCGATTGACTGTTGCTCCGCTCCACTCCTCGGCCGCAGCGCGACGTCCGCAGAAGTATCATGGAACCAGCAGCCATCGCCGACGTTTCCCTTTTTATCACATCCCGCCGCTAGCTTCGCATTTTGCCACTTTGTGACATACGCGCTTCGCTGCCACGAGACGGCCATCTGGTCGATCGTAGCAGAAGGCCATCGCTGGCTCCTTCAGTCATAAACTCCTTTGGCAAGTGTCATGGCGAAAACAAACGAAGCGCAGCCAACAGCAGATATGATACAGATGGGTCCGGATAAACGTCATACGATACAGCCAGATAGTGAGCTGTACGTATGCAGCCGTCGAAACAGGTAATCCACTACGATCTTGTTTTTGCACAGCGTTCCTGAATCTGGGCATCACTTCACAAGTATTTTATTTTATGTTTATTGAATTCCAATAGAACTGTTTAATAGATACTCTTCCATTTCTGCGGGCGGAATATATTATTAATACCTGGCTGAAAGGCATACAGAATAACACGCACAGTCTTTGAACTAAAAACCACAGTGTAGTATATATGTGTGTCTATATATACTATTATATGTATATAGGCACATGCATGCTACACCATAGCTTTTAGCTGTTATACACCGCCAAATAAAGCATGGGCAGCCAGCTAGTTAACTAAATGGAAAAATTCGCAATAAAGCATTAATATCCAATTGGACAAAGTCCTGTCTCAACGGCGAGTAAAACTCTCTAAGTTGAAGTAAACTAGTATATAAGTAAGAGAACTCAAGGGAAGATTATTGAAGAAGCAAGCAATGAAATGGTTCCAATGGTTTTCTATAGCCTCCGCCATTACGGGTGCCATATAGGTCTTCTATCAAGTTCATCAGTCGCGATCCATCAAGTAGCAAGCAAGAAATAGAGAAGTACCCTCAGGGGTGATACCAAACACCGATTATTGCTTCGAAGGCATCAGAAGTAGACAGCTATAAAAGAAGCACCGTCATATAAATGGCCAGTACGAACTTGCAGAAGCGCCCTTCGTATCGTTGCTTTCGAAATCACCAGCTATCCCTACACTACACATTAACGCCCCCAGATGCAGTTTATCCGTTTGGCCTTCTTCCGTACTGTCGGCCGCAAGGCACGTTTAGCTTAATAGAACTGTCTTGTTCGTGGGCAGATACATGAACTGACTCGTCACCTAGGCAGGCAAAAGTTGAAGCCCAGTATTGAAGATATAATAAGCTTTAATTCTATATCTTTAAACGCAATAGCTGCGGAATGCACCACGTGATAGCAGCGATTGCGTACCATGTGTGTTTTACTGTATAGTTATCTTCGACCGATTAAATTGCTTCGGTTTTCGAAAAATGGGAAGTTACAAATGAAAATTATGTAAACCTTTCAAAATACAATCTGATAAACACCGGTATTGCAAGCTCAGGTTAAGTCTGATATACGACAAATGTTGCTTCATTTACAAACAGCTTACGCTGCGTTTGGTATCCATCTTATTAAGTAAATTCCATTTTCGGGAGCAACAAGACAGGATTCAAACTAACTATAACTCGATGCACTGTCGACGCAATATTAAAATTGATTTTTTTTAAAACGAACTAAAAATGTTAAATCAGCAAAAATAATTCGAGTAACAATGAAAGCAAACGGCACTCTTGTATTTTCTTGTAACATCCAAATCGAATGTAACTCCAAAGAACAGACTAAAGGACGAGAGGGATGAAAAAGGAGTCATTTTTTCAATGGGACGGTAAGATACGCAAGTCAAGCCACGCTTTTTACGGAAGAGACTGAACCTTGCGATAAGCTTAAGAAAGCATATTAATTAGTTCGTTACGCGCTAACTGCATTGATAGAACTCGACTTATTAGTAATTTCATCTTAAGCTTGATCGTCTTCTGTAGCAAGAAACAATCGCTTGACGCTCCTACAAGAATGTTCTGTTTTTTGCGCTGACTGTTTCCAATTTTATGTTTGTGCTATAAAAGCGTTGCTGCCCGTGCCACGGTTATGCGACTGTATTTTTCTGTGATGATTTATCAATCTATGTATCTACGCTTCCTTTCGACAAATCTGGCCAGAATTTGGTCGACGGCGGGGTCTTCTTTTCCATCGAGACCTTTCGTAATTACACGTAATGTTACTGCCCATAGATTCTTGTTTCTTTACCGACTATCCTCTGGCCTCAGATCCCATGAACCCGTATGCACTCATCTCCTCAACGTGGTTTAAGGCTTGGCGACCTCGCGGATGTTTAAGCCTCCATCCTCGGCTGTACGCCCGATCATCTCGCGCGGTTCGATGCTAGCAACGTTGAATGGCAAATACGCAGCGGCTAGTTCAATGCCCTTAAAGTAGCACATGTTGTGAAAATATTGTACCGGAGACTGTCGGGACAGGGTTTTATGCAGTGCAGTGTAATCATGCAATGGTTTGCTGCCATATCAGTAACCGAACTATTCTGAGTTCATGTTCGGTTCCGTTATTTCACAATTCTCATTTCCCTTTACCTTCCTCGTGGACTCTGTCGTATCAGTAGCGAGCACTATCACTGGCTATTCGTAGCGGTTTTCATAACGTGATCTTTAATACAAACTAAACGACTAACTAAACAGCAGGCTAAGTCAAAACGTCGATCGTGGGCATGCCCCGAGATCCGACGACGCTGACCGAAATATATCATTGATATAAGCAGGCCATAGGCGGGCCAGCTAAGAAACAAGGATCAGCACCGGGCACCACGCTCCCGCTTACACAGTCTACCATTCATAGTCACCATGAAGATCCGTAATGCAACGTCACCCGAGTGTGACTCTCGTAAAGCTTATTGAAGGAATCGATAAGAGGAGAGCGTTCTTTGTGTAGTAGTAGTGGTGGTGGCTGGCCACAGCAAAACCTCAGCCGCACAAAATCAGTATGTGTCGGCCAAAACGTCGGAGCTGTTGCAGCCCCAGCTAGGCCGTAGGGTGAAAGCCATAGGCTTCCCTTTGCGCGGCCATGGCCATCCCGATACTCAACGAACGAGAGGCTAAGCGAAGAAAATGCAAATTAACTAACAAATGCCGACAGAATCTAGCTATGTACAAAGAAAGGAGGCACCGTCACCGTTAAGACAATGAGCCTCGCTCAGACTTGTCTGCGCGGATCAAGCTGGCATCATTAGCTGTCCACGTGATTTAAGAGAGGGAATAGTGTATATTGTTACAGGCTCACGTTATGGCACAGTAATACTGCCGTTTATGCTTACAGGCATTGCAAGCAAAAGGGGAAAAAAGGCGAGATGCAGCACCACTTGAGGTAACTCCACCACTATCAACAAGAATTCTTTCATGGTTAATCAATGAAGATGATGTTGATATTATGATAACTATTAAGAACGTTATGGACCTGACTGCCGGTTATAATAAGGAACATGATATTATATGTTGCATATCAATAACTTAGGTAAGATGGGACATACTGTAACCTCAGCGACAGATATCTGTTAAGGACGGGAGTGATAACGATGACTGAGAATGACCATAACATATGAATAGAACATTATAAGCGAAAATGTAACGTCTTACTGTATTTATCGAAAACAAATCATATTGTCAAAATACGATGAACTGGCTTGATTTTAAAATAAATAACAGTAATAAGGATGAAAAGCATAACCTTTAACAGTTTTAGGCTCAGCTCAGTCATATCACCTCAATACCGGAGTAGCACTAGGAAATAACTCACTTTCGTCTCACACAGTTAAACACTTTTTAGGAAAGCGATCATTCGCGCGTGTATAAACTAATTTAATTATAACACCCATCGTACAGCTATCTGCTTCCTTTAAAAGGGGTCTTTTCTACACTTCTCATTTACTCCCTGATCGTTCTGTTTTTTCTATGAAAATTAGCTATCTATCTGTTCACCGTTTGTCGCTGCTTACATACGCAGTCTGCATGTCTAAACCATCATAACGGCATGTAGCAACGTACGAATTCTATTATACGTACGAAGTGACCGCCCATCTCTTGTCGCTTTGAAGGTCTTCCTATACGAATAGCGTTGAAAAAAGTTGTCCCGCCGTTTTTGTACGTCAACTTTGAATAAAACGTCACCTTATATTTTTTGTAATGGTCCGATCTCGGCTTGTTCAAATTTCGCTTTATCATGATATACATGCCATAATACAAGAATAAATTTATGGCCTGTTAGAATAAATATCCTACTTTACTTGCGTCTGCGCTTTTTACAGCTTGGCTGAGCGTAAAAATCCTTCTGCTGCTAAAACTCATCCAATGAAATCAGCAGACCATACGAACTGTCACATTGTAGTACGCTTGTACAGGAAAAAGAAAGACTATGCACATTTATAACATTGTACTTTATAGGGAAAAATCCCTTTTTAATACTTCGGGTTTTCCTTACACTATTACAGCTCTAAACTAAAGCGACCAGCGACAAGGTAACGTATGAGAACGAGAAGCCGTCTGACTCACACGTTCCAAGTTGACTGGGTATATACTTTATGTGTAGGTAAGTTAGGACACTTTTGTTCATGAATACGCTGGCAATTAAAATAATTTCAATTATACACAACAGTCACGCACGCATCTTTCATGAAAAGATTTGAAAGCAGAAGAACCTTTTATAAGGAACCAAGGCTGCAGAGAAGAAGCAAACGAGTCTAGCAGAATCCCTAAAGCATAAGGTTGACATTACTTGCCAAACGTACCCAAATTTTTTATAGCAACACTTGAGATGCACGATGCCAAAGACGGCGAGAACTCGCAGTATCTAGCTTTCTTCGCCAACTTCATTTCTGATCCGAACTCTGATCGTCCTTGAGTCTAAGCTCGTGCGAGTACCTTGCCTAATCAAAAGTGTCCGCCAATTTAACGAAACGATTCGCTCGGAATTATACCCAGTGACCCTATTCATCGCCCGACAATGCAGTTATGAACGGCCACTGGTTCATCACCGCTTGAGTGCTATCGTCGTACTCTGAGCGTCTACTAAAGTGTTTACTTGGCAAAATATTTATGCTGGTTTTTCAACTACCACTTCTACCAAACGCTAGAATATTGCGTGAAAGTGTTGGTCGGAGGACGATGTCACCCCCCGTCCCGCCCCTCGTCCAAAAGGCCGCGACCGCAGCCATCGTTGCACCGCGGTTCAGGATACGACCACCGGTCGGTCGAGAGAGCGACCAAGCGCATGTACGCTTGCATTATTATCCAGGCTGGAGCAGCAGCCACCATAATCCTGTATGCCTGCGTCTGATACGAAGTTCTGCTGTTTTCTCGTGCTCTATCATTAATCAACGTGCAGAAACGAAAAGAAAGAAAGAAAGAAAAGGACAACGCGCGTGTACGCGAAACAAGAGACGGATATATATATACGTGTGTGTTATTGTAATGAATAAAATCATAAATCACATTTATCAACACCAGAACATTATTTATCTCAGCAGTAGGGAATAATTTTTCGAGGTACTGTATCTTTCTCTCTATGAGTGTGCATCTATTTGCTCGTATGGTCGTTGTAGTTTACCTATGGCGCAGCCGCAATGGCTTGCAGAGATCGTTAAGACCACGCTCTGTGTCGCCGTTGTCCTCGACCGGTTGCCCGGCGCACGACGCATATCGTACGGAACGACGACATTGATCAACGAATGATTAAGATACTTACAATTGAATGGATTTTTTTCATTAGTAATTATACTAATTATTGATTTAAAATTAGATTTTGCTGTTGTTCGTGAAGTAATAACCTTTTCATAATTTCATTATGAGCTATAAATTAGTAATGATTTTTCGAAAAACTCATATCTAAGTATAGCCTCAATTAATTTACCTTCTCCTTTAAGAATTGATTATTTGTGCATTGTACACTCACCTCTTCGTTCGGGCGCTCATAGGATCAGTGTAAGCGAACTAGCAACAAAATGGATGATCGCTTCTTTTTCCACAACAATGATCGAAACCGCGGCTGCAGCCGCGGTTAAAATATCAAAATGCTTTTAGCAGACGCTGACAGCCCATACGACTATTGTGGCTACAAATGGAAACAATATCGTGAGAGAGAGTGAGAGCGACAAGGAAAGAAAGAAAGTGAGAGGAAAAAGGCGTAGCAAAAGAAGAGCTGACTGTTGCACCCCAAAATACTGTCGACCAAAGCCAGCCCCATCCCAGAGAATGCTCCCTGTGCCGTTACCGCTTCGCAGCGAACGACCTTAAACCTTAAGGGTTCAAGCGAACGATCAACGATGACAATGGGCCAACGCAGCACGATAATAGCTACTAGAGCATGATGTTCTGAAGATCGTGCTTAGCCGAACTGGATCGGAGCCCCTGGCGCTGCTGCCGACGCCCCCGTCAGTTCAGGCGTTACCAAAAGGAACGGGCGTATCAATGCGATACGTCAAAGCGAACTATATTTCTTCCGTCTAGTCCCGTTTAGCCTGACCTATGCATTTGCTACTAGCAGAAACCTGCGAATTCCGAGTTATGCGATAGATGTGAGTACGGGCGTAGGCGGCCAAACGGGCCGCCTATATGGGAATAGCGGTCTGATGGGATTTGCGCGTTTCGATATATTAAAGCTGCTACAATAACAGCAATAGTTGTGGATTACGACACGCCCGCATATGTAATGCGTGCAAAACGCGCGGGCGTATTTGCACATTAGCGTCCTCTGGCGGCTTCTCTAAACACATATAAAATGGCGTCTTACAATTCTGTAGCTAGCACTTTCTAGTTGTTTAATTATAATAGAGCGACTAGCGATAATTATAAGATTAACCATTATCATACTGATGATTAATATCATGGGTCTACTCATATAGTTCTGTTCGAGTTCGTTGCAGTGACTTCTATTGTTGGCGTTAAAATGTCGAAGCAGTGACTTGGACCATCAGGTGTCTAGTTAAAAGAGACGAAAAATCGCCGTTCCGATGACACATAAAGGGTGATTATTATATATATTGTTACCCACACCCTAAGAATAGCTTTTCCAATGAGAAATCTTCAATTAAACCCTACCCGTCACAGAGCCAGAGCAATTTAATTAGTGGAATAAAAGACAATGAGCTTAGTTCGAAGAAAAGTGTACTATACAGCTGGTTTCTTTCGATGCATTAATTAGCCGGAAAAAGCATATGCCGTGCGCTAACGGGTAACTTCAGCAATATTACTCTGCGGTCACGTGGTTGTCAGCGCGATAAACAGAGACCGACTACAGTTCATCGACGTTCTCGCCCGCAAAAATGAACCCAGCGAGTTAAAGTTTTCCATTTACTGTGCACTACAACGGAACATCCATACTCTAGTTTTTTACAATGAAGATTAACGATAGACGTTAAGAAAGATGAAAGTTCACACTAATAAGATGCCCGATTGCGGCATTTACCCAGCCAGTTACATAGTGAGCAGAAACAATAGGAAATTGTATACTCATATTTTATCTTCTTATAATGTAGTAATAAATAGGCCGCCTCAAAACACTTTTATATAGCCCTACGCTTGTTTGAGATCTAGCTACGTTTGGGAATTATCTGTTAGGGTTGTTTTATAAACGTCTACGCGTCAAATTTGTCGTAAGAATCGCTATTACTATTTAATTGGTGTAAGGAAAACATATATAGTCAGCACAGGCATCCATATAGATTCGCGACCAGCCATGTGTTCTGTCGCACTCAATTCAGTACGAAATAGCATACATATGTGCGTTAGACAGGGGAAGTAAGTGATGCCACTTTGATTGATTATACGGCATCAAAGATCGTTTCATTTGTGTCTATTTCTGTTTCTGCCGCAGCAGTGCGCTGTGTTCGATCCGGCTGGCTTGGATCTGTATCTGTTCCTGTTCATACGCTGTTATTCTCGATTGACTAAAGAACTGCAATTCTATATATATACTGCGTTTCTCGACTTTCCGCTAGTGTCGCCGCTTGCTGTCACCTCTTTTCTGATAAACTTCCACCCTCAGAAGTATCGATTTGGCAAGAAGTAGGACATCGTCGGCCATACTTCGTTTGGAAGAAAATGGGAAGATTCAGGAGGACAAGTGGCCACGTAGCGTCAAAAGCAACGGAAACGACCACAACAGCCTTTTTAGCGGAAAAAAGACCGCTAAAGACGTAATAAACGATACGCCAGCGACAACGATAGCGACTGGTACCGTCGAAATAATCGGACCTAAAGAAGATACCAACAGCGGACAATACTAAAGGGCAAAGGTGCGCCGCTGCCACGCAGCTTTGCCTCAACCTCAGCCTGTTGTATTGCCCGTTGATATTGCCATCCTCATAGTAATTGTTGATGCGGCTGTTAGTGTTTTGTAGCGCCGCCCCCGTCGAATGTGAGCGCCATCACGCACCCAACCAGGCGTTAGCGATTTAAGGAATAAATGCTCCGCGGAGGTCTGGTCATATCCGATGGCCTGTTGGCCAGGTCAGTCACACCGCTGCTACTTATACGGCGATACAATGAAACGCGGTTAAACTGACGCTCGAAGGAGGCCTGACTACTTTTACTACCTGTACTGTTAGACAACGATAGGGAGCGGCTGTGACAAATTCAGGAGTCAGACGAAGAGCCTTGATGATACCAGAAAGGTCCCACGCTAAAGCTGATCATCTCTGCCGCTACTGGCCCGGTCATGTAAAAAGATTCTATGGTAGCAGGGAAGTATATGAAATATATAAAAAAAAAAAACTCAACAAAAAATGTGCCGTAGAAGCTTTTGCTTTTCGATCGGCGTTAGTGGCCAGAATGAGTAGCGATGTATTGATTACGTCGAGATCTGGCCAGCATCCAGCGCATCCAGTTGTTTCCATTGACTGTACGTATAAATATAATCGTAGACAGTTTCTCATTAACTACGCATCGTGTAACAGACCATTCAAACCTGTCAAATGTATGAAAGTTCAGTCTATTTTCACTGGATGTACCGTTTATGACAATAGTGTCGTTCTACCTGGACTGTCACCGCAGGCTCTTAACCGCAGCTAACGTTTCAGCTATCTACACCCTTCGACGAAATAAAGAAACGCTTTTACGTTGGGTTGCTCTAAATAATTGTTCCATGAACCCAGCTCGTCATTGGCCATCAAAAGAGCCATGCTTAAATTTTCCGTTATGATCATTGAACGACTGGCAAAGCCCTGAAGAAGCCAAGGCGGAAGCGGTGGTGGCCAAGCAGATGCGAACAGCGGCCGGGACGGTTCCGTTAGCCGCCCGTTCTGCTAGTTCGTATTATAAATTAGGGTAGGCAACAACGGAAAACATAAATAGCCCTCCTTAGTGTTTCGCGGCAAAAAGATGATAAAAAAACTTGGCAATGGACGAATGGACCCCAAAGCGGACGTCGTGGGGTCGCGAAATGCGGCAACAACTGAACATCTGAACATACCACCACATTTACCGAAGTCCACCGTTCAGTCAATCCGCATTTATAATGCATTCAAATATTCTCTGCACAAACCCTAAAGCATAAATCGAACTCATGTCCTTTTCGTCCCAATGACAAGGACTTGCCGCACTGTCAACTAAAGGGACTATATTATGATATGCATCATTCGGAGTGCCTCATCATGGTAAGCACCTAGCTATAGGTCGTGGGTCGCCATTCTTTCACTATCCAACCACTTAACAGTCAACTGGTCAGCGAAATGAGTCCGGTTGTCATAAAACCCTTAGGGAAATGGGGCCGCGTAGCTGTGCCCAATGATGACTACAACAATGACCAGACTTCGTTGTCGTCACAGGAGTCACCTTAGCGTCTGTAACTCATCTATATATTCCTTTGACTCTGGCTACTCCATCTTTGATTGGCACGGTAACGTTTACGTTGTCTCCTGTTTCAATTTAAAATCTGCAGTCAGCCGCGACCCCATAATGAAACACGATTGGAAGAATCGATGAATCATTGTCGCCGTCAAAAGAAATAAAGTAATCATGGTTATTGAATAAAGTAGACAGTACAGGAACAAGGGAATAGTTGCTATAGTCACAACGAAGCTCTCTTATAATCGCAAATGCGGCGTCACTACAGATGTGGTTACAAATTGAACCCTTCAATTGAATTTGGGCGACGACCAGATGTCGTTTGTAGAGCTTAACCTCGTCGATTCAGACGTCTAAGCAAAGGCAATAATACATGCATTGGGCAGTTTTTTGTGTTCTTGTCGAAAAAACACATTAGATCTTTTTTCGTCTCGCATGAATACGAATATTCGAATAAAGGCGTATGTCAACTTAAAGTGGGGGGGGGGTACAGGTACTTGACTGTGTAGTGTAGCTCGATAACACCCCTGTAATCAAAGCATCACGATGGCGATTATGGACTTCTACGACTACAGCTGGTTTAAGTGTAATAATGGCTTGCGAACAGGACTTTCGAACGATGGCAGAGTTTGAGTGGGCTGAAACGGGGTTGGCCAAAATACTGATGGTTAACGTTTGCACGTACCCATCTATCGCACTGAAAATGCGAAGCGCAAATTGAGCTTGGTCGATTTTCTACAAAGAAAAGCCCTTTTGTAAACCTGTAGTGAACACCAAATAGCAGTTTAAGTATCGCTTTCCATTTAAGCTAGAGGAAAACAATACTCAATATATGTATATCTGGTGTTTATATTTGATACTCTCAGATGCGAAAAGGACGAGGCTGAGCACGCTGGTTGTCTTCCCTTAGGCACGTACGCATTTCACATTCAGATGTCACTGAGCTATCGTTGTATATTGTATTTAGCGATAACCCTCTATGTACCCTAACGTTGCGCTGATCAGGGCTGCAAGCCGGACTGTAACGTGGCGCCATTGGACGTCCCTCATAACGTGCCTGAGAGATGACTGCTCTTAATGTATACAGGCTGTAACCTTTTTATCCTCAACGAACCTGCTTTTAGCAAATACACATGCTACCTCTGAATGGTCACTGTAAATACATAGGCTGAGAACTGAGAACCTTCCACAAACGTGACTGAAGAAGGTGTGGGCAATACCTTTTCTTAAACCGCTACATCGGCGGTATTTATGAATAATCGATTTGTGCCTTTTTCCATAGCCGTCATCAACATAATTCGATTACGAACAAATTACGAGTAATACGCCACTAACACGATCTAACCACCATTTAATTATGGTACAACAAAGCAAATAGCCCAGAAAAAACTAGAACACATAATCCTAGGTGTTATATTAATGCTAATTTAATAATCAAACCAAGCCGATACGATACGACTGCTACCGAAATGTCTTAATAAGTCATACACGATAGGCCGTTCGTGATGAGTGGCCTCGTCACGGACCCAACAAGCTGCCTGTGCCTGATAAAAGTTAGTCCAAGACGTAGAAGGAACTCGCACTTTATCATTCCACTGGTGATGCTATCCTATCGGGCTGCGAGCCACAACGCTCGTCCATCGAAGCAGTTCAACTTAAGAAAAGCCAACAGCTGCAATTACGGAGTAGAATAGCCACTGCTGCAAAAGTCAGCGTATCATCTAAAACTACTAATAGAATCGTAACTCGTGCTATACGGGTTAATGAAATCCAGCGAAGATCAACGAAATTGCACACGACGTATAGATCCATCAATTCAAAGCACTTCTTTGATAGAGGAGAATAGTCGTGTCTGAAGACGGCGCCCTACGAGACACAATTGAGTTTTCAGAGAAAAAAAAAAACAATCAGCGTGTCGACATTCCATTTCGATGAATCCGTCGTAAGCAACTCAGAACTGAATCGTTTCAGGATATTCTACGAATGGCCACCATAGGATAAGAGGCTAGTCCTAACCCCCCCTAGATGTCACATATCGGTGTACGTCGTTTAGAAAGTAATGCCGATGTTTGTTATTGTTACATAACTGATTAAGGATTGTGTTAGCTGGTTATCAATTTGGATTCTCTTCTTGTCTCATACGTAATGTTCTATCCACAAGTTATTCTACCGACGGTTGGTAAAATCTAGTTTTCTCCAAAGCAGCGCGCCGTTCAGTTGTGAAGTGCTAAGGCACATCCATCGAAATAGAGAATTAACAGAGATAAACAGCATTTACAAATTTGCGATTAGGGCTAATAAATAAAGTTAAATTAAAAGATAATACTAAGATAGAGGTTTGAAGGTACTTTGCTTGAACAACCGTTCGGCTTTCGCTAGTGCTGAACATTGCAAATTCCCTGTTTTTCCCTCGTGTACGACGGCGTCCGATTTGACCACAGGGCCGCATCTTCAGCGTGCTCACGTTTTGCATGCCTGCACCTTGACCTTGGTGAGGTAGGTAGGAAAATAGGTAATGTTACAGCAGTCATAGCGCAGTGTACGCTTTCTTCTACTCTATCGACTTCGATCTGGACCCGGCAATATCAACCA
The DNA here is from genome assembly GCF_002443255.2 of Varroa destructor. Taxonomy (NCBI): domain Eukaryota; kingdom Metazoa; phylum Arthropoda; class Arachnida; order Mesostigmata; family Varroidae; genus Varroa; species Varroa destructor. The sequence goes on along the minus strand of NW_019211458.1, from coordinate 28,067,996 downwards.
GCTTCAAGAATCGTCTACCCAATACGTTTCGTTTTCCTGTCACATCGACAGAGAAGAAGTTGCAGACAATTCACGTCAAGAAATTCGCTAAAGGCCTGATTTCAGTTCATAATCGTACGTAGCCGCATAGTCACGCCCTGTTGTGGGACAAACAAACGGTTCTCTTTATATCAGCTGAGGTAGAGTTGGTCGCAAGCGTATATTGTCGTGGCTTATGGGTTATTCAAATATGGCACCGGCTAGTAGTTGTCTCGTAGACAACAATGAGTAAATAGAAGATCTTTGATCATCTGTCGCATTTTCAGTCACAACGGCAGTGTCCTTTTGGCCACTGCTGCTGCCGGCTATACGCTACGTGACACCATATGATGTCTTTCTTCTTCGTGTGTACTTCATAGCCCTTTTGGTACCAAGAACTGAATAAGAGGGCGACGGGGGACTAGCGACTTCGGGGGCAAAACGCTGGGGGGCAGGATAGAAAAGAAATATGGCAAAAGTGGAGTATATCAAGCAAGAATCCGGGATCGTTTAAGTATTACAACGTCGATGATGAGGAGGATTATACGACGATCGTTAACAACAATAACAACATATCTGTAACAAGTGATATGTATATATAGTATAGGGGTCCCATGGCATCATCCGTGGCAGTGAGTAGGATTATGCACAGACAGAATATTCTCTTAATAGTATTAGTGGCGGTAACTGCGAGTCATGTCAACCAGTTCCCCCGGCCTACTCTAGTGCTCACTGGGGTGGTCTGTTGAATTAACGCAGATGTCGACCCAACAGCCATAGTCGCCAGAAAACTCTTGTGTCTATATATGAAGAGGAGCTAGCTTGAGAGGTGAGCGAAGCCTGATTCACCGCGTTGTAGCTAATGCTGCCAACCAGTAGCAACGCCCACAATCCACAGCCACTTCATCAAATAAACTGTCCTACTTTTTACTTGGTAGGCCATGTATAATAGGCCACTCTGAGTAGTAATAGTGATGTGCGCAGAAGCAACTTGAAGGCGGTATACTCTTTGCCAGCAGATAAGCTTGCTGGATCCCGGCGAAGATGCCAAATGCGGCAATAACTCAGCTGGTTAAAGTGCTTCCCGCTTGTGTAGTTGTAATAGAATCACGATTTTTACAAGTAGACCTATTGCGGATTTGTTAGGTTGAAGTACGTCTTCAGTACAGGCTATACGCTATATATAAAATATAGGTCACTGAAGCCGAGAAAATAATACTTTCAGATGCTTCGAGTTCTATTCCGTCTTGTCAACTATATA
>NW_019211458.1:27866511-28066617 GCF_002443255.2 Varroa destructor | reverse complement strand
TATGCAAATGATAGAAAAAAATGAACTACATTGTTAAACGCACACAATTCAATTAAACAATTATATAGTAATATAAACATGTATGCATCCGCCTGCACGTGCTCGCGGAAACACATAAACAGATACTCACGCACGGTTCAGCAGACTTCGCTCGTTTTCGAGGCCGGGCTCCTCGGGTCATTGATTCGATAAACTGGATAATGTGCATGATATCATCTTCTACACTTCAATTAGACGACAGTCTACGAACGATCCCCGATAGTCGTAATGGACAGAACGTGGCCCTGCAAACTGTAGATATGCGGCCGCCACTCTGGTGCTAAGGTGGAATACATGGAGTTTTATTGTAGCTATTTTTAGGCATTACTATTACTATATCTAAACGGATCGGAGACAGCATCTACGAAACACTTTCTAGAGCAAATGATTATACAGAGCGCACGACGGGAACCCTATTCTAACATAAAGATTTTGCCCTCGGTAACAGCCGACATACCTAACCGATTAAGGTGGCATGCTAGCCTAAGTCTGCCTAGTACACGATACATTATAGGATGTACTGTCCGTTCCATTAGCCTACATGTTTGGATCGCATAGCAAAGCTTCATTCAAAATCTAAATAAGCATGAAATACAATGCCTACTAAGTAGGGTATTATTTGTGACGCACAAATTCAAAGGCAACCGGGTCAAGCGCACCCCAACTAAAGTTAGTACTCGTACTGATTATTAAACTTTAAAATGGTAGCGTTAGCAAGTAAAGTTATTGATTCGCTGACAACTGTTTCTTCCAATCGAGTTATAAGTTCACTCTTTGATAACCGCCTTATCCTCTCGACAGCAGCTGACTGCATTGATCTCATCTGTTTGGGGGCAAAGCTCTCCACAAAAATGTTAAGGCTCACCAACGATGCTAACCATACCTATGGAGTGGACCGACGCCTCAGAAAGTAACAGCCAACTTTCAATTGCTATTAGTGCACATACATCTTGCAGGAAAAAGGCTGATGCTGAGTGTAAAGGCCAACGCGTCGATTGCGAGCATTTGCCGCAGTTAGCTCAAGAGTTTAGCCGTTGCCCGAAGCCCCAAGGGGTGATACGAAGGGAAGCGAATGCATCGCCGGTGCTTGATTAGACAAGATTTTAGGGGAAAAGAAGGGCTAGCTAATAACTCCTCTTTTCGTCGAGGGCATGCCTCTGATCTGGGCCTCTTAACGCAAAGTAAAACTGCCTTGCCTTTAAGCCCAAGTGTTTGGCTCAATCATAAACAATGCTTTGTTTTCTACTGTAGAGCAACGTGTAAGGAAACCTATTGTATATCTTGACATAATACTGTTAGTAAACTTCATATATGTTATTTCGATTTAGCGATAACCTTTTGCCATTTCTCTCTGTCTCTTCCCGTTCCGGTTCAGGGTTTCTAAGCGAGAAATTTTTGTATCACTCTATTGAACTTCTCTAGGAAGGTTCTACCAGAGACTGAGATGATGATAGGATCCAAGATGTACGGTGGACGCATAGAAATTTCCCATCTAGGTTCTCTCAATTTTTGCCGGATAGCTAAATATTCATGTGGAATGGCATTGTTATGGTGAAAAATAACGCTTTTGCTGCTGACTAAATTTTAAATTTTTTTTTTTAAATCAATTTTTCCCATGGCTTGTGGTAATTTTGCCAATCGTCCACGGTTAGATGTGTGGGTCTATCGTCAATGCACAATCGTTTCCTAGTTTTATTAAACATATAACATTGCTTCTTTCGGTGTCACCCTCAATGTCGCCAGAGATTGCGGACATTTTTACGTCCGTCTGAACGTGACGTTCAGATGTCGCATGTCTCGAGTTATTCATTTTTCATCATTTGCAATTAACTTTCACTATCATTATTTTATTAATTTTCTTCGGTGCTTGCTCGACCCTTACGAAGGGCGCTTTTTACACTAAAATTTCTATATGGAAAAACGATGGAATCTTGTTTGGGCCGTCATTGTAATAACGCATGTTAGCTATGAACAGCGGAATTCTTTTATGGATCCTTTACGCTCTTACCGTAATATTATTGTCAAATATAACAACAGCTTGAGCATAAGTTCCATTCCAGCGCTTTTAGCGCATCCACTACCCCTGAAATTCAGCCCTAAGATGCCACCAACGCCTATACATATTACCTGAGATACGGCCCTTTAAAGTCATTAGCTGGGAAAAAAAAATGAAAAACAATTCTTCGACACCATATATATCTCTTGCGTCGAACTATGTATGTAAAAACAACGAACACCTTGTTCTTTTCCCTAGCAAGTTAAATACAAATTAATAAGGTACACAGCTAAATGGAACATCCGCCAAGTGTTGCGTCGGACGCGAAGTCTATATTTCGATATACGTCGCCGTGTACGTAGCGCCGTGTAACATTTTCTAGGCCGTAATCGTCACCACAAAAACGAGACCACTCCGAGAGAATTGTTACATTTCATTTTTTTGTCTCACGAGTTTTCCACTTGTGAGCGGCTAGGGCGACTCTAGGACAATGCGCTGTTGACGTAGCTAAGATCAATACTTCTCAGACATTTTATTAGAGGACCTATTATAACGACACAGAAATGCAAATAACAGTAGCATATTTACTCGGATGATGCGACATATCTCTCCAGTAGTAACAGGACCGCTCTCAGCCCGTGGCCAAGTGTACTTTTAGTATGGAACATCGCATGGGTTGCTTTCAGACTGAAAACGTTAAAGTGAACGGAAGAAGAGAGAAAAGAGAATTCGATTGTAGCCGTCGGGTCCAGTTGGCGATCTCAGACCATACGGGTGACTAAGGCGTATGCTGCGTGAGTGTTCTTATAGCTTCTTACATATCTATATGAGGGGTTATAAGTACGGTGGCTGTATAGGATATAAGCGACTTTCGTGTCGTTCTACTGGCACTTATGTTGATTTTGTTCATTGAGAGCTCATCGGCCGTAAGTTCGCCGGCTGTCAAGCTCTAGGTGTGCCTCCGTTAGCTGCCCAATTTTCAGTATTTAGATGGAGTTAGTCGAATGGAGTATTTAGATGGAGTTAGTGAAACGAATAAGTGTCTGAGTGGCCTAATGAACAAACGTTTTTCAGGACAAGTTAGGGATACCGCAGGGAATCGTGAGAAGTACTTGGCTTGAACGACTTAGAACGGGTTCAGCAGATTAAGCATGATGACTTCATAGAAAAAAAAAAAAAAGACTTCAAAATGACATCGCAGTAATAATCAATGTTGGGGCACAAGCCCCCTTTTTCTTCAATTGATACTCCTTGCGATTGGGTCCTCAGTTTGGGCTACACGTGATCTCGAGTGGAATGCCAAAATCGGCCACTATCTCCAGCTAGCAGCTTAGCTTAAGGCCCTAATAACATTCCGCAACCGGATTTGAACTGTTGAGGTGTCAGAGCCCCGTTTTTCCTAAATCAGCCATCTTTCTTACCTTTATCTTTTACTCATGCTTAAGCCTTCTGACGGTTCTTTCTCCTTCGACTTGTGTGACGCCTGGTAAAAGAAGCTATCCTGTTCCCGAACGCTGGGAATCTTATCAATGTACAAACGCTGATAGGTAAAAAAAAAACTCCAATAAGTGCCCGAATATCCCGTTGACTGGGAAAATGGAGCAATGAGCCAGTCCAAACACAAACGGCATTCCCCAGGATTCGTTTCATAAAAAGAATTCTTTCTGGTAACAATATAGTTAGCGACGTCTCCGTGGCGTCCGCTGCGTTCGTTTCCCTCTTCGCCTACCTTTCAATTGTGAAACACTTCCATCAATTCACACCAGCCACTGGTATGACTGGTGTTGGTCAAGTGGGCGGCTAACTACACCGGACCGATCGTCCTCGCGTCGCCATCCAAAGCAGCTACTGGAACAGGGTGCCAACTGTCTTCTAACAAGACATCTCTTCGCTATACTTACGCTGTTATTCGTGGGTTGATAGCGGGGAACCCCAATGACGCATCAGTCGGTCTATCTGTTCATTTTCTCCGTTGTTGTAGCCACCATAGCATCGGAGCTCCGATGAACGAACGAGAACCACTCTTTTTCCAGAGTTGCTCGTACAGCATTAGGATAGCATAGTCTTTCGAGAGCAATGAGAACAACACTGCGCATCCCTCCACTATTATTTTCGAAAGAAACAACGCACAGGGACGCAAGGCACAACCCCTCCCGCGCAGCCGCTGTACCGGCAGCGGCAGCCGCAGACGCCTGTCGCTGGCGATATCTCCTGCTTCATAAATAAGAGACGGGGACATAAGCAACAGCATTAGCTTGCTTACTGGTTCACTAGCCGAAAGAAATGGACGCAGCCGTTTACCGTGGAAGCCATTGACGTAAGGACGGCCAAGTGAAGAGGAACGCGGCGAGTAGCAGTCGGCTAGGAGATGTGGATAGTTGGATAGCGGTTAGCTTCTTTCATGGTCCTTTTAACTGGTTAGCGTTAGATGGCTACGGCTAACGTTAGCCTTCACGGTTGCGGGTCGACAGGCAGCAATGGTACCGGTGGCGATGTGCTAAGCTGGTTTAGTTTTTCAATTAAGGACAATGCCATCGTTCTTTTTGGGGCTGCGTTCGCGGCCAGGCAGATGCGAGCTTAGTGGCACGCAGCAATGATGGGGCCATGATGGGCCGGTCTACGAAAAAACAGAGGCCACCTCGTCTGAGCTGTACAGGCATACTCATGGTCATATCAACGATGGAAAGCGGCAGCAAGGATCCATTCCAGAAGAAGTGCAATAGCTGTTGTTAACGTGGTAGTTGTACTGGTGGAACGGTCGTCACTAGTAGCGCACAATTGCGACCCAGCAGCTATGCTGGATTCAAGCGATAGCTAGCCGGACGGCCAGGCTTAATTTCTGGCTATCCTGGACGCTCCGAGGACTGATGGCCTACTATACATTTACACACACAACTATTGTGATACTAGTGATGATACAGTTGTCCCATTTTTTTCGACTTCTAGGTTCCGTTCGATCCTTGTCGCAGGGATGTTGAAAGCGAACGGTGAAGGGCCATCGTATCGAGTATGCCCTTCGAATAAGGCAAGTAGCTTTAATCACGAGCTGGTAAAAGCCGTCTTCCGCCGTTTTGCTACTAACCTACTGTTGAGCTGAAATTCACCGTCAAGATCAGAGGCGAGCGACGTTGATACTGCAGCGTATTTTATCTAACAGGCATACTGCGTGCAAGTTTTCATAGGAATGAGCCATATATTAAATTTCATAATGATCTCTTTGGAGTACAGAGTCATATGCTGAAAGGCAAAAATCTCCATTTATGGATAATTAAACTTTCCTATATTTTCAAGCCAACATTACAGAAAGCAGTACAACCTAATGCTGCGTTATATTACTGACCAGTTTCTATATGGCGTTTAGTATTTCTCACAGCTTGGTATAAAATAAAGCTAATTGTACCCTAACAAAGAAGAAATACCAGTGCCTAGTGCGTAATTGAAAATCCACCTGGAAAGCAGTTATGGTAGCATCAAGTACTACTTACAACTAACGAACCCCTCATGTTTACGAAGCCCAAGTCGTTTGAATCAATCAGCAGCGCTCCGGCTGTTCTGTGTTCGCTTCAACGAAAGAAAAAGAAGTACAAAAGAAAAAGTAAAAGGACTGGGACACAACCAGGGCAGTTGCCCTGGGCAAGCGTCCACCAGAGATGAGCCTACGTTGCGCTAACGTAGAATCAGGCTGCAGTCGATTTCGCCTCTCTCTCTATGGGATATCGATACATTCATAATTTTGCCTTCCTTTCTTTCCCCTCAATATCAACTAAGGTTTGCGTTAGCCAGTCTGATAAAACGCTGCTATTCAAGACCGAACCGAAAATTCTCTCACCGACCCCGACAATTCAATAGCGATAATAGCAATAATATAAACAGCGTGCAACTGAAGCAGTCGCCGCGAATAAGATGTGTCGCGTTACCATATTTTTCCCATACATAGGATCTGTTTAGTTGGAGCGCCCCGGATTGAAGAGAAGAAGGATTTCAGAGGGTTGAAGATTGGTTGGGCGCAACGTCAGTGGTGATGATGGCGGCAGTTAGGGTAGAAGTAGGCGGGAAGAACTCTTCGTGGACCTATCTATTATAGATCCAACAAACGAAATAGCTAAGCAAGGAAAATATTGAAAAGGTACGTCGTACCTCGCGCCCCACAGCGGCAACGATCGTACTCCATCTACAGTGTCTCCATGCCTGCATATTAACATTTCTTGTTAGCTAAAGGGAAAAAGGAGGAACGAAAGATTGACTGATGGCGGGATCGTCATTAATGGCGAAGAAAGAAGAAAGTCTCTAGACCAACAACGGCCGCTAGACGCCGTTCTTTTGCCTCCAACCGGTTATGGACAGTCGTGTTATTTCCGTTGTCAAGAGAAATATCGACGTGTCGCACGGTACCTCGTGAAGTAGGCGCTGTCAAAGGGGAATCACAGAGTCAATACATTTACCGTATCAAGATCCACTGAGGCTGTTAAAAGAATTACTATGTGTTAGCATTCAAGAATGGATTGAGAAAGAGTTTAAGGCAGCTAGTTTGCGCCAATGTTTGTATGCAAGTATTTTTCTAAATAGGCTATATCGAATAAAAATCACAGCACATCGTGAAGAGTGGTTGGAGAGCTAAGGTAAGCAGTGTTTGAGGAGAACACTTGAGCATATACAAGACATACTCATGGATATTGTGATTCTATGTACGGACTCGTCTATACATACATGAAGGTCGACATACGTGTTTGACGAGAAAGCTATAAGTGAAGACACTTTAAAAACCTTAATTTGATATAACAAGCGTAGCCTTGAAATGGTCGTTTATTATGTTTTAAGGTCATAGTTCTGAGAGCGATACTGCAAACAGGAAGTTCAGTCAGTGATACGGTACCTGAAAAATGTTTCGAACCGCCGAGGTACCATGTATTGGCGGTCGTAGAACAGAAAGAGGACTTCAGCCTTCTAAATAGAAAACTGATCGCTCGTTAAGTGTCGACCCCAAATCTTGCCAGGTGCAGATGCAATCTCTAAATTACTTTTAACCCAGCTAGGGTTCATTCCATATTTTTTTTTTACACTGTGTTATTTTCTCATGTCGATGGTCAGGCGACAACATGAAGTGGATGTTTTACAAAATGCAGTAGGTGGCGCACTGACAGCGTGCCAGCAAACGCGCATAATTGCTGTTTTTACGCGTTACTATCTATACGTATTTTTCTGCACGATAGCTATCTGTGCGTCCAGTGCTGCATGGCACATCGTGCAGCAAACGGACAAGCGTGAGGTTCTCGTACAGAAGTATAAAAAGGGGGCATAATAGCAGCGTATACAATAATAATAGTTAGTGGAAGCATCACTCTGGTAAACTGTTTTGTTCTGTATTAAGTTCCATAACATTATAGTAGTGAATATGTAACTGCGCGTTCAGTTGAACATGTGCGGTACTCGTTAACAATATATTAGCTCGTTGCCGAATGCGGTAGGCATCCGGTGCACCAGCCAGACATGGTCAACGAATGGCACATATATGTGCGTCGGATAAAATATCAAAGTCTACTTCTTGTTAATAGATCGTCATGATTACAACATGAATATCCTGTGAGATGTAGAAGTTGTTCAATAAATGCATCTACGGGGCAAAAATTTCTCACATTACATTTAACCCTAATGAGTTCTATATTACCCAGTGAACACCCTTCAAACATCGAAGAAGCTAGTGATTTAAGGCCCAACAAAAACGGATACGTCTTTTTCATGTTGTTCGGCGTTTAATAAACGATCAGGGGTCGGATCTTATCTCCGGGCCATTGAATAGAGCTTGGTCATCGATGAGATTCCCGCGTACAGCAGCGTACACGATCATAAAGAAAGGGGCATGATGGAACCGAGCATGTGTTATCATTTCAGGAAAGCTGTACATTCGCAGGGTTGCAAGTGTATACGTTCTGTGATGGGTCTACCTTCATCAAAAGAAGAGGCAAAATAAGTTCAACTATTCAAGATCCACGTGGGACCTTACTGAAGGCTAGAGGAATTTTTAACCGAAGCCAAATTTCCACCTATTCGTTCACTTTAGTTCCCCCTTGTCTTTGTGTCTGCCATTCGCGATATTTCTGGCACAATTCTTTCGAATGATCAGGTTAAAACGCAATACTCGTTCCACTTACTTCGTCACATTATGTCTTACCAAGGACACTTTCTTTTAATGGAACTTAGCTATATCTAAATAGCCCTTGATTTAATTTAATCAATGTTGATCCTGGAATGGCAAGAGAAAGGCTCTGGAGAGTCGACATAAAGTTGCAGAAAAGGTGTATAGCTTGTTGAATTAAGACGCCTTCCTAACGTTCAGTAAAGCTTATTTCGCCAGTGGGTCTTGGTGTTCCCAGTAACAGAATCAAAAGGCAGCACAGTGTCGATCGACATGGTTCCCTGACCGTCACAAAGCCATACAGGGCACATTGTAATGCTGCTCGTTTAAAACCAGATCTACGTAGAGAAATTATTAAATGTGCCTCGTTTAAAACCACATTTACGTAGAGAAATTATTAAACAAAACTACTAGATAATCATTTGTCTTGTAAGATTTTTAGTGTAATGTCAGTGAACTGTTTCAGTGCCGCTTTTCGTAGTCAATGTGTCGGAGTAACGTTTGTATTTTTTCTTTTTACGTGTCCTAAATCTGCCAAATCAGCGACAAACTAGTAAACAGCGTAGCCGCTGTGTTTTGCTCTCGACCCCGTTCTTTGGCCACGGACTATGATTGATGATTTTGATTTTTGTCGTTTTTAAACTACATATCTAGACTAGATTTCTTAATTTTTTATAAACCCGATTCCATTTTTATGCGGGCAAAAACTGACCAGCAGCCTTAAAAAAATTTCTTTTCTTCTTCGTTTCTTGGCATTCTGCTGAGTCAAATCCTAACTCCAGGTTTACGCGTTTCTTCATTCACGCGGTTCATTCGATAAAATCACAATGCTACGTACCGACTGCCATCGAGCCTCCGTTCCACCCGGATTGGGATCGACTAGGTTTGGCTCGGAAGTCAACATCTTGTTTTCCCTCCCTTCGTATCGAAGAACAAGGTATGTTATATACCACCTCAACAATGAATGAGACGGAAGGTCAGCAAGCCGCTCCGTCGGTTGTAGAATAGCGACGTAAGAAGACTGACGACCGATTGGTGGCCAGCAGACAGTGACAAGCTTGACCGACATTGGACGAGTCCCCTTGCCAAGGGGCAAACAATAGAGGCGACTAGATGACCAGCGTCTTAAAGGCGTAGAAAAAAGAAGCGTAGAGCAATGGAAAACGATGCAGAAGATCCATGAAAAAGTTAGTAATAGTGGACGCAACTATTCCTTTATTGCCTACGGAAAATGTTGCAAACCGAAAAAGCAAAGCTACAAGCGAATGAAATGACTCCTACCGTAGCCACCGCCCACGCTGACAAGCCCAGACGAATACAGTCAAGAAACGGTTTCTGACCGACAACCATGATGACGATAACGGCAATAGCAACGCTGACGATAGCGAAATGGCGTTAAAAACGAATGAGGGAAAGAAATCAATGAGGGGAGGTAAATGAGGAAAGGTCTCGTAGCAGAATGGCCCACAGCCTTGTCGCCCTGTTTGCCCCGCCGTCACCGTGTAATACGATGGCCGAACCATCGCATCAGGGCCACGCCGTATGTTTCCAATAGGTCGTAGCAGCCCTCGATCGCAGGCACAAACCACCAATTTTGACGTCCCTAAGACCCCTTAACCCCGCTCGCTTTTCGCTGCCCCTTTCCTGTGTGCTCCTTCTTCCGACCGACACCCACCGATGACCAGGAAGAAAGCATGCCATGTGCCACTTTGAAGCGAAGAGCGAGCTGTCGGTCCGGCATCCGGTAATGCCCCGCCATCTATCTCCGCTCGAAAGAGAATGTCGACTCTAGGGGGAGCACTAAGGGCAGCAAGCCATCTTCTGCAGTGGCGGTGGTGTCCATTGGTTCGTAGCGCTCACCGAAGGCAGCAGGGGCGTATATCAGTATGGCTGATGCAATGCATTATGTATTTATTGCCGTTAGCCTGCAGAGTGCTGTGACTGCTGCTTAGTTGGTGGCTTCTTGCAACTGATTTGATATAATGGAACAAATTGGAGTTTCCTGCTGCGACCCCCGGGGTTTAGCGCTGGTTCGTCAGGAAAGCTGGATTGAACTATCCCTTACCTCGTTCTTAGGGTCAGCTGGAATTTGATGCGTTAGACGACGTGAATAAACCTACCGAAGAGAAACAGCGAAAAACCGGCAAGGCGCACTTTTTTCATGCCAATTTCAGAATGGAAATTACTGCTGTAGATCATCGCGAACGTTGGGTACAGTTGGGCGGCTTGCAAAGTTGGTCCCTCACTCCATATACCGCCATAGATCGTTCGGGCAATGTCCTGCTGGCGAAGGCGGGCAGTGATGTCGCCGGTGAAGCTATACGCCGAGTCGAGCAATACGTACGGGGCCTGTATGTCTTGTACAATGCAAAATGCTTTGCCGCCAAAGGCAACGGCAAGAGTCGAAACTATGGTTTATTTTTAAGAAAAGCCTTTTTCTTTGTAGCAGTTAATGTTGGTTAACAGTGGCTGGCTAAAGCGTCCGAGGACTGAGCGACTAGAGCCGAATGATGCGCCCTGTGTTACGGTAAACTTGATTGTACTGCTATCGTTTGTGTAGCTCTCAGAAGAGCTTCGCTACTGCAATTTGACTTTTGGTTTGCATCGACTTCCACCCCCACGTACGCCGGCAACAGTTCGGCCGCCGATCCAAGTGGTATCGATGGCTCGCAACCTTTACAAGGCTCAACTACAACCGACAGCCATATAGGAGATAGATGTTCTGAATAAATACAATAACTCACGGTGGGCTTGAGGCGAGAAGGGGTAAGGTAGAGGCGAAGTTCCTTGACGGAATGGGAGATAGCAAAGCGTAGTCGGAAAGCTTGGCATTGACGGGAGGACTGCGGCCCGTAAGCAACTGCTGTCGCCAGGGGAATGGTGTTAAGGTGAATGGAGAAGGAAAATGGGACTTAGGGAATGGAATTGGGCTTTTGAAAGTTTAAGCATTGTGCATTTAGAAGGAGAGAGATTGAATATTTCCACTGCTGTCGCCGCCTTGTCACATCCTCTCAGGCATCCGATGGAGAAGCTGTCCTTTACCGAAATCGATTACAGCCCCTAGGTGCTTCTCAAAGTGTGCGTACGACCGACCATCAGGGCTCCTTTACTACAGTTGGAAGCGCAGAAGGCTGTTCTAGTCGTAGAAGCCGAAGCACTGACAATGGTTGCAGCGGCCTTTGCGTTCCCGGTTCCTCGCTTCCAAATTACACCCTCTACTCATCTCGCCGTTGCCCGTTTCTCTTGCTGTGCTACCCATGCCAGGGTTGTAGGAAGCACCTGGCCGCAGCCACGTGGAAATGGCGAAAGCGGCAGGATCAAGCAAAGCACGTGTGTCTACCAAGTCGGTTCGCTGGATAGAATACATCGGCAACCTTGGATAAAGGGTCTTCTATTCTCCCTTAGCGCCCGCCCTGTCGACCGTGACCGACCGTGACGGTAGCGATCACGGCGAGTTGGCTTACCTTTTCTCTGCCGTGTACGTCCAGAGAAACAGAACCTGCCGGAACTTGCTGAGGAAGCGATGGCGCGCTCCGAGACCATGTATGGCATTTCCTCCCTGTTCTTGGGCTCTGTTTACGGTAAACATTATATATTCTCCGTGTCGCAGTTCAGGTACACTGTTTTCTGTCATATACGACGACAGTGCCATGAGATTTAGCCGCCTGTATTCGTCACTTGTACACAACGGTACAATTGTGGAACAAGTGTTGGACCAGAAGAGAGCCGTAAGTTCTGCAATTTCCGCAAGGTTTAACACTGTTATGTTATACGAAAATAACATTTACGAATGATGCTAACACCATATCAGTGCAACGCTCCAGTTCGAGTTAATAGAGTAGCTACTGAAGTTGTCACCGTTTAGACGGGTTAATCAATGCCTAAGTGGGTGGAACACGACTCACTGAAACAGAGTGGTTACCACGATAATATACTGTAACATATTCAAACAAGTCCGCAATTCACATTACTGATCATCTTTAGCTCAGTAAGCAAAACACCGCTCGCGATGCGAAGCAAGCAAAGAATAAGCAACACTTCCAAAACGTGCGTTCCCTAGACGAAGATGCCGCGACAGGGAAGCATTGAACACCATCAACCGCTCAGAATTGTGAAATAGACTTCAATTTGGAAGAGGTTCGAGGAGCGGCCAGTTTAAAGAGAGCCGCTATGAACTGGCGCAGTCAGCGGTGCGATCCAGTACAATCTTACTTCGATGACAACAAGAACCGCCAAGGTCCTGTGGGCCCAAACCGCCAACAATGCGGTACTTTTGGAGCAATCTGAGGTTCGAGTCGGACATAAGAAAAGAGTTCAGCGAGTTTTTTGGGGAAGGGGGCGGGGGGACTTCATCAGTGCTCGTCGCCACCACAACCGCGACGGTTTGAAGGGAAGGAAGCGGTTCGTCTTTGATGTATGTATGTGGAAGGTTCGTGAGAGAGGTAGAGGCATCTAGAGTTGCGGAAAAAAAGAAGCGAACGAAAAGTCGATTGTATTTTTATATCTTCCAATTGACAGATCTCTTTTTTGATGGTCCCGTTCGATGAGTTCGGCCTAGTGACTAAGAAAGGCAGAGATGGAACCGCAGAACTCAAAAAGCAAGGTGCCTCGAAGCCGCAGGCCCTAATATGCCTGCTCTTCCCGCTAAGCAACTTGGCTATGTTCTGTTTTGGTGAGGTGTGGATGTTCGTGCTCGGTCCTTTTGTAGGTCGGCCGATTGGCCTGCTTCTGTAGAGAAAGCAGCGTGGAGGACCCATCACTGAATGGAGAGACCCAGGGTTCGCTGCTAGCAGACTGTGCCAGTCAAGTACCAACCAATAAGCAAACTAGGCAGGCTCCGGCGAGTGACGGGAGTCTGACGCACTTCTGTCCAACGTTATTGCCGCCGTAGGCGGTGCTGCCGTCCTCGACATAGCTGCCGGTGTGACCGCTGCTGCGAGAAATCCTTGCATCCGTCTCCCCTGAGAGAACGTCAAGAATGAGGAATAAGAAAGTGCCGCAGTCTCCAACAATCAAAAGTTGAACTTCTTTTGACTCGAGGTGTTGCTGCTGCTTGATTCTCTCTCCCTCACTTTCTGCTTTTGTTTCTTTGCACTGCAACGAATTCAAGCGGAAAAGCGACGTCGGACGCGCAAGGCACTTTAGACTGTGTAGGGCACGTAGCCCTGTTCTATGATAATCTAATGCTTATATACACCGTCACTGCTGGCTGTGGCTACCGATGAGGCAGGATCACACGAAGTAAAAACAAAACATACCTGTAGCCTATGTTATTCATGTTCAAAGGAAGTGCTTTTGCAAATTCATCTTAGACTAACTCTAGATTTTGTCTTGCTTGTTGGCGATAGTTTGTTACTTTTGTTACAGAAAGGGCTTCTCAAATGGCTGAGTCGGCTTACTTTTTGAGACGCTTGCGAACACGGTCACCCGTCGTCGCAGTAACGTACATTGATTGAATCGACCGATTTTTAATCGTGGCTACGGTTACTTGAACCGGTTGCCCTATTAGTTCCGTTGCTGGGACGTCCTAAGCAAAATTTTCAGTCGAGGAAATGCATTTAAAGCATATTTTTACCATATGAGCGATAAAAAAACCAGGAACTATAATCCTTGCGCGTCCTAAGCAAAGCTTCGATTCAAGACCGTTCCATTTAATAGCTATAAAGCAAATTTATGTATTTAGAATTTATACATATTAAGAGCCTCTCCTCATTTAATTCTATAGATATTGGATTAAATGAGGAAGGGCTTTTTCAGTTGGCTCAATTGACCGATTTCAGAACGTAAATGAGTAGAATCGGCCGTCGGACAACGTCTTAACGACGTAGATTTATCGTATTCATTTCGTTCGATGCGCGCGAATTCGACCTTGCAATGACATGCGTTTAATTTTAATGACCTTGTTCCTAGGACGTCCCGGAGAAAGCTGTTCCTCAACACGGATAAAAACTCTCGTTTTTCCCCATATGTAAAAAAAACTATAGTTGCTGTAGAAAAATTATAGCTGTTTTGCCACAGCCACGTTTAAGTATTTTAATATCTGCCTAATATTGCATATTAGCCAAGAAGCACTGAAATGTATTGAAATTTAGCGATTAATGCCAAAGAGTATACATTCTCGTTCCTATATATATATACGTATAGAAAATTACTATTATACATATAAATAAAAGCGTGTTAATTCGGTGCGTCAAGATCTATCGTCTAATAGCATCAAAAACTATATCTACATAAACCCCAATGGCGGGCTTTTATTTTAACAGCGAGTGAGAAACATTTGGAAACCAATAAAGTTAGTCAGCTTCGATAAAATAAATCTAAACATGGGTAAAATATACAATTCTGAACCCCCAACATGGGTCATTTGAAAAATGCACGCGATTATTCGAAGAATTTAGGTGTAAGTTATGTTGGGCCATTGTAAAAGAAAATGTAACAGAAAACCCAGTTAACCAATAAATTCTCAGACGCCTATTATTCTCACGTGCTATAGTAGCGTCGCTAATTAACTTTATTAGCTAAACGGCCAACTAGACATTGAGTTATCTACGCCCAGCAAAAGCTAAATTTCACTGAAAAATCTGTGCATCATTCACAAATCACAAAAAAAGTTACAGACTAAACAAAACCAGCCCAACTGTTGTTCGTCTTGAACAACTGTAACAAAGCTAGAGACTAATTTATACAAACAATTGTACGCACAGCCTAAAAATAGTGTTAAAAAACTTTGTTAAAAATTACACAGGGTTCACCTCGTCCCACTTAAAAACACAAACTCATCTCGCTTGTCTGTTTACTAGGCGTATACATATAGCTGCTAAGCGGTCAGTCACATATATGCGAGAAGCAAAAGTAGAAGGAAACTTCTACTTTTGCTTCTTGCATATAAGACGATGAGGGGACACTCCTGTGAAAGCGAGTGCTTTGGTGGCCTGTACTGGGTTTTCGCTTTTATCCTCTGTTTTGTCTCTACTCTTTGCCCTAGTCCCCTGGCTCCCCATTCGTCGTCTCGTTGCTGCTGCGTGTTGCATAGTCTACGGTCCGCCGGCCATTGGCTGATCCTAAAGGACAGAATGTGCAAAGCATAACAGCAGCTTGTTTGGTCCGTTGGTTAGCTGGTGATGGCAACGGTAAGGATGAGGCGGCGAGACGGGAACTGATCGTGATGCCCAAGGGACGTCGAGAAGACTTCTGTCATGTGGACGCGTGTGTGTGTAGCATGTGCCAGAGCATAGTGTGTTTGTGCATGTGTACCTACAGCAGTAGCTGCGTTCGTCGTTCGTTGATCCTGCGAGCACTAGGATGCTTGTAGCCTGATCCTAGGCGAGCTGGCACCTTGCGCGGTCTCATTTGATCAGACAATATTCTTTCTCTTGTTGGCTGTTGTCGCGAGGCCATCGCGTGTCGTCTCATATAACGACGTCCGGCCGTATCTAAGCGCAAAACACTCGAAGGCATGAACGTCATTTTGGACGCGGCCCGATTTTTCATCGCTTGGCTGGTACAAACTGGGGAGTAGGAACTTTGGTTCTTCTCTCTACTCGTCTGTTGTCCTCTGCTTTGTTTTCATGTCACCATCGTTCAGCCTAAGAATCAAAACGCTGCGGGCTTATTAGTGGAATACTAAGGTCACGTGCGTTGTTGCCTTTTTTCACTAGGCTGCTGCAACACGCAGGCCATTAAACACTGTCGCCAAAAATAATAGGTGCCAAAAAGCTGTTCCCGGTGTATCCCGATGGAACGAGCAAGTGTTGAATATACACATAGTGATATCTAGTAAACACGATATATATTTGTTATGTATTTTCCTAAGGTTTACATACACATGAGTAGTATAAATGTTCCCTACGTATGGAATGCCAGGCAAACTCTGTCAATAGACAAGTAGTTAACAATATTCTTTTCAATTAATATATATTCATGCGAGTATGTACACGTTCTACAATTCACGCTCGAACATTTTAAGCGCAGTTTATCCTTCATTTTTTTTTCTGTGTGCATTCTAGTAGTATTTCATCCATCTTTCCTATCGATAGCAACTTGGAAAACAAGGTTTGCTTTCTTCACACTTCAAACTCAATGGTTTCCAGAAAGATAACAATTTTTCTGGAAACCATTGAGTTTGAAGATAGTAAACCTAAGCCAGTAGCTTTTATGTCAGCTGTTTCTACTCTTGAAAGCTTTTTACCGTTCCAGTCAGCCCCTGTAGGATATATATTCCGTTGCATGCCTTATTAGCGACAGCGGCTTCATAGTATCACTTGGTGTTCATCTGTTCTTGAGCTTTTGCCTTCCTGTTTGGCTCTAAGTCCTTTCCACTCATTGAGCCTTCGCGCGTAATGCCAAGTTTAGATGCAGTGGCAGCCGCCCCTTTCGGCGTTGTTGCCTAGCTTAGCACGTTAGCTACTGACCGACTGGCCGACGCGAGGGATAGTTAGAGCCACCGTAGAAAAACGTGGCGCTGTAGTCCGCTGGGGTGCATAAATTTATTCTGCTGAAATTAAGCAGCGCCGGCTGCGCGTGTGAAAATACGGACATAGCTTAGTTAGTTCCGACGCAAGCAATGAATTCCGAGCCATGGCTCTCAGCATTCGCGAGCAGCACGAAGCCGGCCAATGACTAACGCCTTAAGCTACGTTAAAACTACTATTGATACAACAACGGCGGAAGCCGCAGTAGCAGCAGAAACGCTAAAAAAAAAACCAATAGTGTAGGTTTTTGGCCAAAACGTGCGCATGGAGAAAAAAAGGTCGCTGTTTACCTGTTGTCCAGTCTCCGGTTGCTTCAGGCCGGTAAAAGTCATTACCATCATTGCGGTTTGCCCTAGCGTACGAAATCTTACGGTAGTTGGAGTAGTGATGGCTATACCCGCGTTAAAACGGCTTTACCAGTACATGTGCAACTGTTATTAGAAATATTTAGAATTAGGACCCTAGATCAGTATTCGTTGTTGCGTCGCACATTATCGAGAAACACACCTATTGCAAATTTCTCGTAATAGGAAAATAACAGA
The DNA here is from genome assembly GCF_002443255.2 of Varroa destructor. Lineage (NCBI taxonomy): Eukaryota > Metazoa > Arthropoda > Arachnida > Mesostigmata > Varroidae > Varroa > Varroa destructor. The sequence continues at coordinate 28,049,436 of NW_019211458.1, read as the reverse complement.
AGCAGACTTTAAACATACTGAATAGAAAGTCTATCTGCGAATACGACCATTTACTAAGTGTTATTAAACCACTCTTTAGACGGCAAAACGAGCAAGCGGAGAAAAGCTTCATTCATGACAACACACACACAAAACATTCGGCGAACTTCTTTGTTTATGGCGACATACGGATGTCAATTTGATTTGGTTTACAGACAGATTAAAAGGATGGCAAACCTAATATCCCTCAATGGTGTGGCCTATGACACATTTTGCGAGGAACGGAACAAAACAAGAACATCGGTAATGTTAGCGATTGTTTTTGGTACCAGATGTTGGTGGGACCGGCAAATGTGAAAATTGCAAATCGTACTGCACAGCAATCAAGGTTCTACGGTCAAAAGGTAAACGGACCTGTATCGTCCTTTTATGAATCTTAGACAATTGTCTGCCATTGAAACTATTTTCAAATATCCCATATTAGAAGGACATCTTCTAACAAAATGATGAGGCTGACAGATGTGCTACGCGAAGGAGCCGTTGCCTACAATCGAGTACTTGATTTGACAAGGACTAACTAGTATTAGCGAATTCAAGTCGATGACTTAGCTTAGCTATCTTTCTTATATTCAATGGATTCCTGAAATCAACCCTTGCTAACGAGATTTGTGATCTTAGCAAAGCTCAATGCTAAAATATTTAACTTTACACTTTTCACATATGTTCGTCCACCGAATTTGCAGATGGAACAATAGGTCGCCAAGCGGAGTACTGTTAAGTGTCACAAGTTCTCATCTTCTCGACATCGTTTGTTTAAGAAAAAGGACGAACAAAAAGCATCGACGCCCTACCCACGCATTCACCTTTTTACCCCCCGGTGATCACCGGTAATGCCACAGATGCGCAAGCTCAGACCAGACATCCGCTGATGTTTGCGATTCTATCTTGCTAGATCCAACCATGATCGATGTGTTTCAATGCTTTCCGGTGTCCCTCCGTAATTCGGCGTTATTTGTGCGATCTTCGTATGTTTATGTGAGGGCGTAGGCTCACTCGCCACGTAACTTCAGCCTTAAATCTACAAAATGGAGAGTCACGGACCACATTTATCGGGCATATCGAAGGTCACGCGGTAAAAGTCATCGTAAATCTCAGTTTACTAAATCGCGAAAATACGGTTTGCCCCCGCTTTACATCAGCACCCCACCAAAATCAGCTCAAATTGCTAGTGCAGCGAAACACTTTGTTTGTATTACATTCACTACGATATTTTTAGGCGTCTGTTTGTCAGTCACATTTACTTAGAACTTTTATATATGAGACTCGACATCGGGTTATCAAAATATTTGGTCGATATTTATATTTCTCCACTTTTCGAGACGGATGTTTATGTTGTATTGCAACGAATCCTAATAATTCAATTTAGTTAATCCTGCGACAAGGCCGAGGTAACTAGAATCGTCTTCACGGAAGCTGCTCAAGCACAGAACACACCGAACCTCAATGTTTTTGGCTGGCTTTATGGCATTACATAATTACTATGAAGCTTCTCTTGTGTTCCGTCGCTTTGGCACAAATATGCTGTTCCTAAGCCTAATTAGAGCCATGCACAAAATGGATTCTTATTGTGGTTTGATGAAGGAATGTCACAATATCGCAACTGATGAAATCACATGTAAGGCCCGACTAACGCTAGGCGCTCTATTCTCTGTCGCGGAAAAAGGGGTCCTGGGTGAAAAATCGGACCGTGATCATTGCAAGCATCCTGACCTTTTCCATCAAATTCGTCATAGACAATGGGTGCGTGTAATGTAAACAGGCGTAGATGATCGATATCGTCTGCTGTGAAATCTTCTAGCGTCGTTGGTGTAGCTGACGCTGTTATTGACGAACGAAGTTGTGACGCGGTGGTTTCGTCGGACATATATTTCTATGTGAGTCTTCGCATGAACTCAAAATTTTGCTTACTTCCGTTCTTGACTACGGCTAGAAGCATCCTATTGTGTAATTACCTGTAAAAAATAATACCGTAGTTAGCCAATGTTTATCACGAAATTGTTAGTCACGTTTGGCAACCGCGAAATGCCTCAACGCGTCACGAATAGAAACTAACCTCAGTGACGACTTGTCCGTACTCGAGATAAGCATTAGTTAATTGTTCTTAGTAAAGGAAGCAGCTTTGGACGTCTGTCGCGTAACACATTTGTTTTCGTACGTGTCGGCGTGGTTTTGCAGTACTGTATAATCGAAACACTAATTACAAAAACGTTAGGTTAAATATGGGTATCACTCGATATGAGCAGTAAAATTACGCAGTATGGGGGATAACGTAGATGACACCATGGACTTCAACGCGCTGTCTTTTAATTTTTGCTATCGTTGTTTAAGATTCATCTGGCTTGGGTAATGGTTTCTACGCGCAGCTATGCGCGCGTGCATATCGGAGGCACAAAGGTCGGCAACGATACGCAATGTCGGTGAACAGTTCGTCGCTCCAAGTTTTTTAGTTGTTAGAAGGACAAGATGCAAAGGCACTTGATAACGCCGACAAAGGAGCAGATGGCTTATTTTACGTCGATTCAAATTGCAGGCCTGCCGCGCTATAGTACCGTTCAAGAGTTTGGATTGTCATCCGGCAACTGAAGAATTCCGAAGAGTTAAAACGGTGATATCTACCCGCTTCCCCAATTTCAATGCATAGCAGTTCATTTTCACAACGATGGGCCCAGTCTGTTCGATGCGGACGAGTGCGCAGAATATAGAAGGTTCTCACACTTTGACGGATTGCTTACCATATAACTCATCCATATACCATATAACTCATCGAGCAGTCTTTGAAGAACGTTACGCTTACTTCTTATCCTATTTGTTTGGAATCGTATATATATTGCGTACGTAAAGGTTCTGTTCTCAAAACGTTATGCAAATCTTTCTTTCCGTACCACCTCATATATCTATAGTCGTCAGCGGACGCACGGTTGAAATGTACAAAGTGAATTTTCCGTAGATGCTGTTGGTAGAGGGCCTGCACCCAAGACTAGTAGGTAGCCGGCATGCACCTAGCAAGCATCTACGAAAGCACTGCAACCCTGCCTCGCAGAATCTTTGTCTCAGAAGAGAAAGCTTTTGGGAAGAACTACCGTCGCCCTCGGCAATCCCCAAATGGCCAAAACAGCCACTTCTAGCTGATTTGCTCCGTCAAAAGCAGAAAGACGCTTTGAGGTACCTAGACCTACTCGGACTAAAGAGACGACATCCTAAACTATCCACGCACCCATATGAGTACACAGGAAGTCAGCTACAAATAGGTCGTGTATTGAGGATGTCGTGAGGGACAACGAAGACGACAACGCAGCGAATACTAGCAAGTAGCCGACCGACCGAGATGTAGCGGCGGTAGCTATGGCTTGCTCCGTTGTACTTGTGCGTGGGACTAATCCCAGCGATAAGAACGTGAAGAATAAGCCAGCAGCAGCGGGCGAACGAAACAAGCGGTCCTACCTCTGTCCGTGTGTACTTCGGCCTATGCGGACACCATTGACAGGCGAAGATGAAATAAGAACCAGACGAAGAACGTTGGCTCATCTTGAACGGCAGGGACGCTGCCTGAAGAAAAAAGGGTTTGCAGGAGCGTCTAGGGATATTTCTGGTTACCATCGTTTTCACTCCTGGAGAGCAGTGCCGATGACGACAACAGCGACATTTATGGGGCTACAGACAAAAGGGACCGCTTCTCCGGCTACTGCCGCTTCTACCACTCATAATGGTGACGGGCAGATCCAATAAGGACAATTAGATATTCCAGTAGGACGATTAGGGATAATGCGTCCTTTGTTCGCGGTTGTCGTTCACTCATCCAGTCGGTCGGCGGGCCGAGCAGGAAATCGAATGGGTGGCACAGGAGACTGGCTTTGGCTACAGCTGCCTCTCCTGTATGGCGGCCTGCTTCGATTCTGTTCACCTTCTGTCCTTAAGAAGCGAACACCCCAACGTCCTCTGGTGCGACCTTTTCCGGGCCAACCTCTCCGGCTTCTTCTTACATACTTCTAGTTATTCCTGGAAACAAACGAAAAGAATAACTATTTTCTGACCACTGCTGCCGCTTTTCTCTTCTATCTGGCCTGCTTCTTCATGCTTGTGCAGGGGTTCTGCTGCCAGGCTGTCAAGTTGGCCTATAGCAGCTAGAAACGAAAACAGTGTCTTTCAAAAGCCTTTGCTGTTTGGTTGCATCGAAAATTTGAGTCTTATCTAGACTTAGCTCGGAGCTTTATGCAGGGGTAGGAGCTCATTCCCCCCAGCGCGGTTTCTCTCTAAACACCGACCTTACCCATAGCATTGCACACAGTAGATGAATTGAACCATGGAAAACTGCCTCCCCAGGTGCACGAGTAGACCGAGCTTGTTAACGAACTAACAAGGGGAGTCCAGCTATGTCTAACTTCTTCGTTCGGAAATTCGTTCTTGAGTTCATGTTTTCATCACGTGGATATATATTATTGGCTTTGTGCTTTTGTAGTTTTCAGCTTATGAAGCCGACGATGCTGTATTACAAATAAGCTTCTCTACCCTATGTTAAGCCTGGAAAACCCAGGCAGAGGCTGAACTCCAACGGGGAATTATTCCGGTTTTTAGCTGTATTATGCCCGGGATAATCACGATATTACGATATCGATCTAAAGCAGCGTGTTATCGTTGTTCCGCCTCTGGCGTCACATATGCGATGAAAAAGCTGACCGTGTACATACGTGTAGACGTCTACGTACATTTACCTTTAGGATTTTTATCGTACACCCTCTTCCGGTACTCTGTCAAAAAAACAAAAAATCACTGATCAAAACCTCGCTATCAGTTGCTTGCTTCAAACAAGCATACATGACGACGTTGCCCTCATTTTCATAGCGGTCATCAAAACTGTCGATATTCAAACGGACATCGGTCCGCGTCGGTTCAAACGTCCCTGCTCGTCGTTAACCACACCACTGCAGAGGGTATTTCCTATATTCTGTCCTACCTACTGCGCCGGTACGAAGTACGCTTAGACGCCTACTACGAAGGGGTTCCCCGCTGTTCGTATAGAGAGAGACAGTTTGCATTGACTACAAGCCTGTTCCCTGCGCTTTGTGACTCTTCCCAGGTTTCTTGTCCCAAATTCCTCGTCCCATCACCTTTGTCCTCGGCCGTCGTACTCTGTTGTTTCATTCCCTAGCAGAACGTACTAGCATGCGGTTTTCTCGATCAAGGTTGGTTGAGATGAGCTAGCAGCTACGCAGTGGGTTGGGAGTGAGTGAAAGCAGCCTTGAGCTGCGCTGCAGCCAAACGAACGTTCCTGGTGTCTAATTGCAGGTCATTACCGCTGGAGGAACGGTTCGCGACCAACCAGCCTCAGGCGTGCTACCTTTGTGGCATGTCCACTACGATCTGCTGTCACTAGAGCCTTTGCTATAGCGAACAACGCCACGCGAGCTCCTACCGTTGTCACTACAGTGAACCGCCAGCGACAATGAGTGACTTGTACTCGCCATTCGTTCTACCGGTACCACTTCCCCCACTGGCCAATACCAAGCGCACATTGTGAAGAGATCCCCAGCTAGAGCAGCCTCTGAGGTAGATGAGAGGTCTGGAACAGCAGCTACCATGGAGGTGCAGCTTCTCTCTTAGCTAGGTCCACGGGGGACCGCGAGCGAACGTCCTTTACCTCCCACTCCATCTCTTCTGCCCATCCTGGTTGTCCTTGTGGGCAGGAGACAACGTTCTGGGATGTGATGGTAGTAGTAGCGTTGGCCATATCAAGAAAAGGGATCGGTGTGGTCGTCCAAGAGTAGACGAATCGGGGAAACAATCCAGTCTGCAGCAGTTGCGGCGGCGGCAGCAGCAGCATCCGACCCGTCGGACTAGGCTGGTGCTGACGTCGGTGATCATTGCAGGAAGCAATTAAGGACTAATGCAATAATCAGGACATCCTGACGGACTTAGTTCTCTCTCCTCTCTCTCTCTCTCGTTTCTTCGCTCTTCCCTTCTCTAGCACTGTTTGCTCCCTTTCGTGGGGTGTCATAGGGGAGGTCGTGGTAAACTCTAACCGACAGCCGGTTGAATAGACGGATGAACCAACAGGGAACGGATTGGACAATTCAATGGTTGGAATGACTGGTCGACAAACGTGCTTCGTGCGGGGTGGCAATGCGAAGAGAGAAGTGGAAAGACAGATGTCCAAGAATGTGGAGACCGTTGATAATAGATGGTCTGGAAACACCCAGTTATTGAACACTATGTGGAGTAACATCAACTAAGCTGAGACTTCATGCTGACCATCCCTCGGTACTAGAAATAATTGGCGTGATTTAGTTTTGTCTTCTCTGAATAGCCTGTAATGGTCAAGCTTATTTAAGAACCCACTGAGCAATTACTATTAATGCGTATCATATAATCGTCGACGAATGAGGGTGAGCCATACGGCCAAAACAAATCGAGAAAACAAAAGGCATCACCTCAAGCCTAAAGAATAGTTAGTCTTGACGGATGAGCTTCATCGAGCCGGTTGCAATGTGCTGGTGCTATTCACCGAACTTATTGACGTAAAGCATGTGCGATAGCAGTACTATGTGTGCGTCTTCTATGGCCGCTGATACACGCGCTTACGTGTCGCCCTTTTCTAGGCTCACTAATCTAACAGAGTAAGAATAAGTGCGAAAATGTGGATAACATACGAAGAAGAAAAAATGGGCCTGCCAGACTCACTACCTTAATTCAGGCTTTGTGCATCTTGCGGACCGTCCTAAACGGAATGATAATAGCATTGGTGCAGCGCTGCAGCTAATATACTTCCTCAAGCTACCAACAAACAAGCGCCGCAGATGCTTTATTTCGTGGTAGTAATCTCGATGGCGCAATGATGCCTATCAGCGGTAGTTCCTATTACCGCCTCTATGACTTGACTCACTCTCACATGCTCATCTGGCTTCTCCCGCACCAATTAGTGGACTAAGTCCTTTTCGTCCCTCACGCACAGCAGCTCCTTGGAGGCGCCAAACCAAATTCAAGGTACTGAAAACTGCAACATGGACGGCCTTCCTTGTACTATGCACTTCTCTTGGATGGGTCGGTAATATAAGCAAGACATGCATTCACCAGATACCCACATCTTTGTGCACTCACGCCCTGGGTGCCCTTGTTCCTCACTCATCTCTACGTATCGAACCGGCTTCGCTTAGTCTCAGTGATTCGGATCTGAAGACCCTCGTGGCTTGACCTAACAACAGCTACTTTTTCTAACAAACAGCAGGTCAGCCTTCCACTGTGTCCGTTTTTTTGGCGGGTCCCACAATTTCTACTAGCATGGTAAGTTCAAGGTAGTATTGCGCCATCCTCACATAAGAGATGAATCGGTTGCTTAGTTGTCTTGTAGCATCATTCGCGGAAAGCAATGCAGTGGGAAAAGGCAGGCAAAAGAGAAGGACGGTAAGGGAGAGTTAGGCCCCTGTAAGTATTCCCGCTTCCCCTATATCCTTTAATGCCACTAATCCCTAAGCTTCGTTTTCATATACGCTTTCTCCCAAACTTGTTCGCGCGGGTTCCGTCCTGTCTGTCCCTAGCTTCAGACCTCAACAGACTGTCATGCCCGCGTTGTCTGCCGTTGCTACTCAAAAGATGGCCAAAAGCCGACGTAAGTTTCTTTCCCTGCCCTTGTCCGTACCTGCGTCTTTTCGTCGACAACAAGCTAGAATGAACCTTTCCATGACGAGATATACAAAAACCTACTCGCATGATAGTGCATTAGACAGTCGCAGGGCAAAAATAAGCAGGACTTGGTTTCTGCAAATCGCGCGAATTTTTTTTCGGGTTCGTACACACGTCGTGCCTTTTGTTCAATTCACATGATATTCTTGCGCATCTTTGCATCCGCCAAGCACTGGACGTCGCGACCAGATCTCGAGCAACCCAGAGTCATCAAAATATAATCGAGAATATCAAATCGTCGTTTAGTAAAAGTAAGGAGAGGTGTCGCCACTGTCAGATAGATCGCTGCAGAAGGATTAGACTTGAAGTTGAGTATATTAACTGGTAATGCAAACTCTAAATGCAGTATTATCCTGTTATTGTGTTGACTTAAATTGAAAACCTCCTGCCGCTTTTGGTACATCAGGATGATCAGTAATACGCGACTGCGTAATTAGCATAGCAGTTAGGTAATTACCGCCAGGAACAGTGCCGCACGCCAATCCTTATTGGTCAACAACAATCGTCTTCCGCCACAATTCCTACAAAGCAGCTGTTCTTTGGCTGAAAACTCCTTTGTTGAGCCAGTATAACAATAACAACAGTCAAACAATGTCCTCGAATAGACCGTGGACAAGTTTCTATAATCCAAAAACCACTTGACAGAATGTTTTTGGCTTATAGAAACCAGAATGTGGCATCGTAAAGAGGGCACAATGTGAGATCATCGAAGTAAGGGTTGAGTTCGTTGCGAAGCAACAGATCGAGGTCTAGACTAGGAGAAAGAGCCTTAACGTTAAAGGAATGAGCGCGAATGACAAACGCGGGTAAAAGCTGGAAGAACAATAATACGATGAGGAGCCGAGTCTACGAGAAATGGGCAGAGGTACCCGAGAAATACGGTTCTGTGAAGCGATGGGATGCAATGACGTGAGACGGGCTCTGGGACGCAAGTAACATTAGTAGCAATTTGGCGCTTCATCACCTGCTTGTTGTTGCATTCGTCGTCTTTTGCCCCCGTTCGGTGCGCGCCGTCTCGTCGTCTTCGTTGGTCTCGAGAGGCATACCTTCGTTTCCCTGTAGATTAACCAGTCAGGTGCAGAGCCGCTGGCCGTTCACATTCAGTGGAAAGAGACCGAAAATGGACGTGACAGAAAAAGAAAGTTTACGCCACAATGCGCTGTTCTGCTTAGACATGTCCCCCATGAAGCAGGCCAAATGGCTGCGCACAGGAACGAGTGCCTATGTGTGACTGTCCTAGGAAAGTGTTACTGATCACACCTGCTGTCTGCGACCAATGCACAATAGTAATCGAAGGTGCTAAGCAAACAAACACGCTACAACGCTATAAAAATACTGAACAAAGTGCGCCTATGCTTCATGAAATGAGTTTGCAACTGCCTGTGGAGGAAGAATAGCTGGGTGAGTGAGCGAGCACCAACCTGTCTGGGGAACAACGAGGGATAAGAAGAGGTTAAAAGCAATACCCCCGAAAAACCTATCATATTGGGGGGGAGCGAACGAACAAAGCGGAACTCGTTGAGCTTCCCTGGGGATCGCGGCAGACTCACATTACGACATTTTCGTATGAAGGGAGTTGGTAATGACAGTCAACAGTATGTAGCTATATAAGCATTGGAACTGTAGCATAGTGGACTGAGTGGCAGCAATCACTGAGCCACCAACAGAGTTCGTCGCCATAGTATAATCATTCGGGTTCATCAAAGAATACTCTATTGTAGCGTCTTCCTATACCAGCTTGTAAAACGAATACCATTTGCTGTTGTCTGGTAAACAGATACTCGCTTATAGGTGGTACACTGTAACACTTATTTTTCGTACCGGCTGCACCTTCTGCTAGAAATTCACTGGCCAGTTGTTAGTAAATATGTTCCATAAGTTTGTCACACCTACGGTATAGTATGTATCGTTCGCCGGGCTTAAATCAGCGAACCTCTGCGGCTTCGTCAGACAGAGGCTTAGCCTTTAGATGTTAATGAATAGCTAGCCACTTACCATCGTGCTGAAGGACAAACGTGTACAATCACAAAAAAAGAAGGTCAAAGAAGGGCTAAGAAAAATAGCATGGTCTGTCTTGGCACACAGACAGCAAGAGTCACTCCGATTTAGTGACAAGAAAACACAATAGCTTGAAATTGATCATAAATACGTGAAGAATGACGCACGCACATCTTGTTTTCGACATCCGGCGCGCAGATGTCGTCAACCTACTTACGTACACGCATGTTGAACTTCAGAATTGTAGTACTCGTTGAATTTCTCGAATTATCCCAAACGGACGTCATGCTACTAGTTGATGTATTGAAGCGGTTCCTTCACAAAACTCACTTCGCTGACAGCGTTCGCCAATCAGTAAACGCTGTTGCTAAAGTTGGTCATACACTGTTTTCTAAGGAGCGCAACATTCTCACAACTTCTAGTAAAATCAAAAGGAGTGCAGGTATCCACGAGTTCAGACACAGGCATATACAGATCACGGACGCGAAGAAAAGCCAGAATAGCACGGATCGAGTTAGATTTGAGCCTTCCGATATCGCCAGTTTAATGCGACGTCAGTATGGGTCCTCGTTGTTGGTTTTTTTTCACGGCGGTGGCGGTGACGGCGACGGCGACGGCGGCTTGCTTATCGCTGTGGCTTCAGCTGCTATAGCGGGCTGCCTATGTGTAGCTCGTGGTTATTGTGATGGTGCAGTGACAAATTAGTAAAGGTTTAGTAACGTAGACGAGGTTTGAAACGAGGCGTACATTCGTTTAGTGTTGTATGGGACTAACCATTTCAAGCAATGCCTAACGATAACATAATCGGGCATAAAGGTCGAAACATTAATTTTGTTTGTAGTTCAAAGTTAGGATTTTTAGCCATTTGTATAGAAACATAAGATGTGAAGTTGTTACACAGCACACAGTTGCTTATAGTTTGCTTTTACTGGCCTACCCTGCGCTACAACTAACTCTAGCAAATTACATAGATGCACATGCCTAAACAGAGTGATCGACGAATAACGCCCAAACAGACAGAGCAATGAAATGTCAAGACTTTTGTACGGCAGATGCGTTAACGCGACACAGAAAACAGGAACGAAAAAGAATTAGATGGTGGAAACCAGTCGAGAGGGGGTATTGTGTAGAAGAAATGTTATGTATGAGTCACACAGCAATGCTGCCTATTGTAGTGGCGAAGAATCGGCAAACAGAGTCGGCAGAAGCGTCGAGCAGGATCCCGAGCAGTTACATTTAGACCGTCTGCTACCCCAAAAATCACACAATGCTACCGTTGTCATCTTGGCGCCTCGTCGTCCTACTGGCGGTTTCAAGACCAGCCACCAACGGCGGATTAGTCCTTGCATATGCTATGGATAGTCGTCTGTGGTAAGCTAACAAGCATATACACCAAAACGCCGCTGAAGCTGGAACTGCTGGCATTCTCAGAACAGACCAGCTATGACCACTTCTGGCTCATCAGACATTTCAAACCGTTCCTGTCACTTGAAGGCTTTCTTTTTCTCTTCCGAGAACCCTCGCCACGCTTTTCGAATTTCCTCCCAGAATTTGATGGGGGTTTTGCTCCCTCGGGCGCTCTCATAGCTGTTACGACACTGGCACTTAAGGCGGTAGCCGACTTTTGTTGGGGGTGGGTCTCAGTGATGGACGAAACGCGTCTCCTGCTCGCCTTTGCTTGGACTGCCTCCTGCTGGTGTCCTCTGTCGGTCCATTCATTCATCTGGTCGGCATGATCATGATGGATGGGTAAGCCGCTGTGGTTGTCGTTGTTATTTACTACCACTCGTTGCATGGCTTGGACTGAAAGTGAAAGACTGTACGGGCTATGCCGCAGGGACCAACTTACGGAGAAAGAGCAAGCAAGCGACAAGCCTAGCGCCGGGATAGACCCAGACCCTGGCCTGTACTACTACGAAAGCAACATGAACGCTGTGTTGCTTGTCACCTTCACTGCAACTACTGGTATCACAGTCGGATGATGGCAGCGAAAACTCCGAGTGAAACCTCAGCTACCCAGAGGTCTGCCCCTGCTAGTGTTTGCTGGCGTCGGTAGCGCCAGTCATCTCCCAGCTTTGTTTCCACTCACATACGCTATCCTTCGACCGAACTTGTACTCCGCAACCCTTACAATTTAAAACTAGGGTACAGCCTTCTGCTAAAGCAAACGAGCGCGCCACCCCCGTTGTCGTGGGACAAGCGTGAACGAAAAGGAAACCCGGAGAGGAAGACGCTAAAACACCAAAGAATTTGTGAAAGAATGAGTAAAAAGCGCAAAGCTCTCCACCGCTGACGGTTCTTGGTGGTCACTCGGATGGACGGAGTCCTCTGCAGGAATATTGTGCAGTTGATAGAGGTACAGGATATAACTTGGAAAAACGCTGGCTGGCGGGTTTGTTGTAGAGCACCATCCTCTGGCAGCATTTTTTACGTCCATTTTGCTGACCTATAGTGGTAAAATGGTTGAATTGAAAAAAAAAGAGAATCATAGAAAATAAAACAATAAGACTTTCAAGGACTTCATCTACTATCGCAGCGTCAGTTAATCATCGTCTAAACAAAGGTCCACGCGACGATCTAAAGAACGACGGTCGAATTTAAACTCAACCAAAAACCCGGCAAGCTTTCTACTCATTATCCATGTTGCATCGTGCGATTGAATTAGCAAAGTTAAGCATGACAATACCAATTTTACTACATGCAATGGCCGCTTGTTTTAGGCAAAAAGGCGTGCGTTTTTGTTATTATCTTTAATGCACGTTCATGTTAATAGAGAAAGTTCATATGTCGCAGTTCTGCACCTGTGTTGCCATTGGCATATATATATTATCATATACATATATACAGTACTGGCTCTGTTACACCGCAAACTATGGAATTCATTGTTACCATTGTATGGACGGTGCACAAATGATGAAGTAAAATCTCTTTCATCTTCTGCGGTTGTGCATAGAAGCTGTTTTCGATATGGGAGACGATGATAAAAAGGTACATATGGACACGCCTTGTACATCTCACTTAGTTACGGTAGCAGAGATTACTACATTGTATAAATAGCATACTTTCGGTAATAATGAATAGAATATTAGCTTAATTATTGCAAAGGTGTACCAGGCATTGTACGAACTTGCATACAACTTGGCACCACTTAACGGAATACCGCCGAAAACGAAAGGACCCATAATCTACTTTTAAAATTTCTATTTTTAAGCATACAGGTGCATGTGTCTACGAATCTATGCACATTTCCTATAAGAACAAGTGTCGTCGAAGCGCGAAATAGGGATAGTACTGTTTAGTGTGGCTCGCCCATTTACCGATGCAAGCACCACATAAAAGCGCAAGCATTTCGGAGAAAATGCAAAGAAATCGTACGAAGATGGCTGAAATGGAACGATAGCGTATGAAATAAATGTCAAAAATCAACGGCCCAGCAACGGAGTGTCAATTCGATGAGAGAAACGCAGCACGGCCAACATCGGTGGAACCCCGTGGCGACCATAGCACCTGAGATGTTTTTCTGCAGAACTTATTTGGTTTGGTTAGACGTGGTAGCAACAGAACCGCACGTAAAATTCGGACTCGTTTATTTCACGCAAATAAACGTCCCGTAAACATCCAATAAAGGAAGAACGTTGACTAGATCTATTTTGGAAATCATGTAGGCAAAATTACCGGGCTGGTTTTTCGTATAGAGGGTGCGGAGTTGGGTTTGACGAGACCCCAAGAGGTGTCAAAAGTGTCACAAACGAGAAGGGGTTTGATGGATGGTTCCCACCAAGAAACGTATAAAGTATAAAACTGCGGGATAGTAATAGAAATATGCGCTTACTGCTGTCCGATGCGTGATAATGTCTCAGCATAAAATTAGTTGCTCAGAGCTGATTTTCCTTCGTTTCTTTCTGTGTTCTGGGTCAGTGTTTAGGTCGCCCATTTGCTTGCGTGTCTTCCGCCAGCCTGTTCGATCGGAATAAAAAGAAGCAAATAGGGGCGGACGGAAAGAGCAGGAATTATTCAGTCTTTGAGTCTGTCAGTAATCGGTCGATTCTTTGACGCATGACACTGTGGCCTGCCTTTCTGCAGCTGCCACTACAATTTCCGCATCGTTTGGCAACGGTATGATCAGTGAATATCGTTGCAAATGAGTACGCTCGCCTTCGGGGTTGTTCTTTTTTGCGTATGGCATTTATAAATATAGGTAGAAGCCTCTTCCTTCTCTGTTTGCGCGCTCCGTTCAGCTGCGCGATGTTCAACGTGCTGCACGTCTGCATGCATGTGAGCTTGTACGTGATTCTCTGGTGTCGGAACATGTGGATGCGTAAACGATTACCGTACTATGGCCATCGGTTGCTTGGTCAGGTGGGCTAACCGGCTGCAGTGAAGGCCGACGGCGACCAAAGACAGGCAAAGGCCGAGTCCTTTGCATGACAAAAACCGCTATAGCAACGACATTAGTAGCAGTACTACCAGCAACAACAGTGGGGCTAATAAACAACGACATAATTGATTAGATATTTAGGTAAGCTCTGCGACACCAACGATAGAAGCAGCCACAGCAGCTAACGTGTACGATATATAGACATATCTAAACTAAGTAGGTTGTATGTACGAGCAAAACGAAAGCTGTCAGTCAAGGCAGTAGACCCGAGTGTGAACCTAGAACCATCGGCACACTGGGCAACGTTGAGCAATGCAACGGGTGAGAACAAAATTGAAGAAGCAAAAGTAAAAAATAAGAAAGCAAAAAATAAAAAGAAAAAAATTTGGCATTGATGATCATGGGAGGAATGACAGAGAAAAATGATATGGGACTATTATTGGTGTTAGTAATCTGTGCACTGGCAAAAGCAGTAGAAAAGCAAGCGACGTAAAATTAGCTCGTAATTTGTAGGTACCTATATACGTTGCTATTTAGTCTAAATATATGGAAAAATGTAGAGTGGCCTATCAATTTTTGCAGCTGGATTGTCTTTGAGTAAGAAAATAACTATCTGAGTAATGTGTGTGTGTATATATATGTAAATTAATTTTTTTTTAATTCAGAAATTTTGCGCAGCTAAGCTTGAACACATGTTAAAATGCGCCTTTCATCGCTAATAATGGGATAACTGTAATCACTATGAAAGATATTGAATGGCGTGAGTGTTCGTACAGACTACTACACACATTGTATGGGTGTACCTCCTGATCGAATCCTCCTGACGAGCACCTGATCAGAAAGTGCTTGGTAGTTCCCTTGGGGGTTTCGGAAAGTAACCGATTTTCTAAGATCGAGTCCGTGATATGTACTGCAGTATCTTTAGTTACAACCTGCGTCATGAGCACGCGAAAAAAAAAGTAGGCTTCCATATTCGAGTAGTCCTTACTTTCCTAAAGACTCTTTGTACAATACTCGCAGATGTATGTTTGGTCGTTCCTGTATTGTCGAGTGACGAAGGATTCAAAATCCAATCCTTTTGGGAAGTTTTGATAAATGTTATAGCACATTAGTACATTACTATTACTATGCAAAGGGTCTAAGCTAAATGCTTAGCGATACATTAGATCTTTAGTTATAGAATAGAACATTAGTTATAGAACAATGATTTCGTAACAAACTCGGTTTGCTTTAACTTAAATGGTACTGAAACAATACCATTTACATTAGTGCAGGTTATAGGGACATCTTCCTATCGTAAACTGAATTGTTTGTAGTAGATTCTGTAATATGTTTAGGCGGTCGATTTCGTAGTATTCGACTGCGTAAATCTTTTATCAGACAGCCGCTTGTGGCAACACTGACAACATACTTCGACGGCGATGCGCTCCAGGCCAGGATGGGTAGCTATCCTTCTTAATAAACTTTCATTTTTACCTCCTTTTCTTCCTCGTCTGTTCGTACATGTCGCGTTGAGGAAGGTAAGCCCATGTAGTCGCCGCAGTTGCTTGGATAACGATCAGATCGATGCGTATCGTCCCTGCTTGAAATGGTTTAGCAACCAGGAACCTCTGTTACCCACCTACGATTTTTCAAGCGTCGTTTGACGGGCGGTGACGCCCGACTTCTCTGTATGCCGTGTGACGGCATCGACACTCACTGCTGAGTCGCACTTCGCCCACTTCTAAAGTCTTTGCCCGCGTACTCAGTCAGCTAGTTATCTAGCCGGTGTAATTGATTTGGCACTTTGCATACTGCGAAACTTGCTCGCTGGTTTGCTTCTTCTTTCCTAGCTGCTGCAGCAGTCGGCAGGCAAAAGACCAAGGAAGAAGACATGGACCAAAAAGTTCTCCAATTCTACTCGTTGCATGTTTTTACTCTCAGCAAGGAACAGCAGCAGCCATGGCAGCGGCCGCACACGCCAAAGCAGCAACAGCAGCGGCACGAACACGACCACTAGTTCTGCGCAGGAGAGGGCTTCACATGACTTGAATCTTAACGAAGTGCTTCTGTCACCGAGTACGACCGACCGCCAGTGCAGCTGCAGCTGTTTCGACTCGCTCCGTGATACAGAAGAAGGCGCCGCGGTCGCAGCCATATTCATCACTCATTGCATCGCGTTCATCGCAAGGCAGTACGCGTTCAAGCCGGTACCGACGCCAGCGCCGCCTCTACCTGACCAGTTCGACTTGCTGCCGACATGCCTTTCGTCAGCCTCACTACCGAAGTCCGCGCGGCCATGGCGCACAAGTTTATCATTTTCTTGCACCTTCTCTGGCAGAATGTTTCCGGTTCGTGCGAGTTACACAACGCGAGCATACGTCGGTTGGCAACTAGGTCGGCCTGACTTTTCTGAACCCAATCATTTCACCTTATTCGAGCCTATTCTCGGTACCTCTACAACGACCATTACCATTGTTCCTAGTACTTGTATTACTTGCTTATCAACAGATTTGCGAAGTAGCGTGAAGGCCCTCAGGGGCAGTGCGGATTGAATATTTTGGCGGCATTAGCTTGAGCCAGACGGTCTTCAACGGAACGCGTCTCGTGCTTATCGAAAAAGCACGCTCCAGGCGAAACGGGAAATCTTCATAACATCTTTTTAAGATGCTTGAACTGCGTAAGATGGTAAGGAAGGAAAAGGCGAATAACAGTGCTTCTCCGTTTACATCGGTCTTCACAGCCCTTTGCGAAGTAGGCGTTTGATAGACAGAAGATGTCGGACATTATTAGCAACTATAATCATTACCATATTCTAACTCGATCGGACAATAGAACGCAGAAAGCGGTCCTAACCAGCGGTAAGTTAATGTTACCGAAAAAACGTGTACTTATCGAAAGCACACCATCCCTTTTCCGTGCCAAAAGCGGAGGACGTCACGGAAATTTCTGTGGAAGTCTCGCGCAGGGACTGGCCTCAAATGTCCTTGGGTCATAGGTACTATTATAGCAATAGGAATGGTTTTTGAACCATCTACGAGACTGATACCTCGGAAGATTCCTTAGGTCTCCTGACTGATGCTGAAGGCCAAAGCTAGCCCGCCGACTAGAGTTGACAAAAAAACATCGAATGTTACCCGGCCGAGCTAAGCAAGTCTGCACCCATCGAAGGCCCAAGTTTTCTACTAGCGTTATTCCAGACTTTACATCTTTCTTAGCAGCTGGCGACCAACCTATGATATGCCAAGCGTATGAACTGCGAGTTTACGGCAAAGATAATAGAACACTAGCGTAGTAATCTGCGCAAAAGAAAACACTCACCTTAGCAATGGAGGCACCTGGGGACCTGCGTTCTACGGCTGTTCCTTCCTCTGGAAATTTGACTCCATTGCCTGTTAGAGGCCTTTCGCTTTTTCCTATATACATATACGACGTCCCGTATAGATTGGATAGAGACAGCATAGAGAGTGGAAAAGATATTTTAGGGGAGAGAGGTTGCAGAAACGGTGGTAACATACATCCTTAGTCACCGTTGGAAGACGACCGCAGCAGAGTGTACTGAGCTATGTCTCCTGTAGCTGTTACCATTGGAACGTTGACGCCTTTGTCGGCCTTGCCTACGCTGCGCTGTTATCCAAAGTAACTTGAGTAATTTTCATCATATCACCCACCCATAATTAATATAATTATCAGCTCATGTATGCACGGCTGCCACTGTTCGTATAGGCATGCATGCATATATCCCCGACATACGCTTTCGGATGCTGATGACTCCGAAGCAGTGAACGGAATCGAGTGCTAGTCTTTGAAGCAAAAGAAGCAGAGGACAGAGGTAACGAAGTCTGACTAGGGGAAAATATATATACTATGTTTAATTATTAAGTCTTTATGATTTAGGCGCAGCAGATTTAAATGCCTGAAAACAACGGAACGTGTATAATAATGATTGAAAAGACTTCCTTTAATAGTCGTTTCCATTGGAAAAAGGCATAGACCACACGTTTCGTCAGTTAAACTGAGCATGATTACTACACGATACTGATAATTCATTTATTTCTTTAAACGATCCTTCATACAGTCTTGATTCTTCAGCTTATATCCGCCATGGTGCGACACGTTTCATGAAGCTGGAATAGCACAATGAATCCTACAGCATAGGACAAGCTCCTCGTTTTTATTTTTATTAATCTTAAACAGTAGAAGGATACAAGCAGGTGGATGAAGGACCCATATGAGTGTGCCCAGGCATACCCTTCTAGTCTCTTTGCCGATACCCCTATTCCATTTTTTAGAACTTCCGTTCCCCTTTTCTTCTACGAGGCAATCCTTCCTCCGCAATTTGTCCCTGGAGTGAGCGGTTATTCACACACATAGCCTTCTGAAACGCATCACTTCCTTGCTTGCATGTAGCCGCGATTCTTCTGTATGCTACTACAGGAACAGCAGCGGCGAGGTCAGCGGCGACGCTCGTCGTGTTAACAGCCGGGCATAGGCGGCAGCACTTGCGGACCCCTTATACCCTTCAGTCTGCCGTTTTGTTGCGTTCACAGACTCGCTGCTTTACCTTGTGCAACCACAAAACCCCTCCAAACCCGTCCTCCCGAAGCTATAAGCCGCAGGCCATCTTCGTCGATCGACAATGGCAGTATATTTCCTTTTTACACGACTTGGCAAATCATGCTCCTTCACATTCTTGCGTCTTGAAGGTTCGCAAAAACTTCACGAACGATCCACTTCCACCAAAGCGACTCGATCCTCTGTCTGCTTGGCTTCCTCTTTCCTTCTCTTTCATCGTATCTGCTGCTATTGAAAAAGAGAGGCTTGGTGTCCCCTAACCGTAGCTTGCTCCCGCTTGCCGTTACCCAACACCACTGACGCAGAGTATGCACAAGCCATGAATAAGACGCTCCATCTACGAGCCCAATCCATCGCGCAAAGGAGGGGATCATCGGAACAGGTCACGTCAGCAGCGGCGATGGCAGGAGAAGCAGCAGGGCCGTGAAAGGAGCGGTGTTCGCGGAAACTTGCTTCTCGAACTAAATTCGCCTCGCGCTTCCAGCTCTTTTAGCGCTTGGCCCCCAAACAGCTGAACCTTCTGGGCGCGAAGCTTCTTTTAGGCACTGCTTTTTTTCTCTTTTTTTGCTCTCGCATGCCTGCCTTCGGAAAAATCTCTGAGGAACAGGGAACCATGGGTGATCATGGATCGCAACGGGTGGCATCAGGCGGCGCAGACGACAAAAAGGACAGCGAGCTAGACGATGACGGCCGTGCCTTGGTTTCGATAGGACCAGCTCGTTTTTCGAAACTTTCCTCACGAGAGACAAGCAACGGAACAGATATCTCTGTTCATTCTGGTGCTTGCTCATAGAAAACATTGTCAACCTGGTCTACGAACCCAGACTTAGACAAGTATTAGTCCGTTCAAAAAGCCTGGAGATTGTTTTACAAGTACGTTCGCCAACCACCTCTTGCAAGAAAACGACCGAAGCATAAGAGGAGGAAATTTAGGAGCCGCTAAGGAAACTGTGGGTTATGCGTGTTCTAAATAGAAGTTACGTTATTTTAGGATAGCACAGACGCGTCGGTTTACGTACACTCACGTTAATTAATGAAAGGCCGGAGTTTCTAATATATATTTAGATAGATGTTGTCGAATCTGCCGTTTTTTTTTATTTAACAAGAGTAACTCATGTTGAACTGAGAAGCTCAACGTTCGGTAATATAGAATTTCGCCTAAAGCCAGACAGCGCGTGGCTATTGAGCAGTGTCCGTCCTCTCCCTGACTAGGGCACAATACTTATAACTATTACAAAGAATATTCTTATGTACTTTTGGCTTTTTTCCAAGTTGGAAGGACCGTAACCGGAAGCATTAATCCAATTGGTTTATTTTTTATGATTTTTAGAAGTTTATGTTACTTGACATGAGACACTGTGCATGAATAACATGAAACAGAATCAATTTATGTTTGAGTGTGATAAATGACAACCCGCTGCTTACAAAGTATAGCGAGCCATATAAATAGTAGGTTGAGATGCCAGTTTTCCATACCCTGGAGTTCTACAATATGCATTTCTACAGAATATGTTCCTTTATTTAACCGCGCTCAACTTAAAAGTCCGGCTTCCGCCGTCGATCGATTCAGACCCGGAAGAAGCATCCATATATATATATATATGTATATATATTAGATGCTCTATTTAGCGTACTTCAAGGCAGAGTATTAAAGATATTTATCTAATTTAATGTGAACTTCTTTTGGGTTTTCTATAAAGATGCATTATCTAGTCCGTCTAAGCGAATATTGCATGCTCTATTAATGGTAGAATAAATATTGGGTCCTTTGATAAAGTAAGGTGTATACCTTTTTATATAAGGACATAATGTACATAGGACTGCATTTTTACTAAATTGAGTTAGCAGGGTATGGAAGAGCAGTTATGTACTCATCTTCTTATTTTATACAGGTCTGTATAAATTAACTAGGGCTATACTAGCTTTTAAGTAAAATGTCTTTTACTTGCATTCGTGGTTATTAAATCTGTTGTACGCTAGCTTCAACAGTAAACGTTTTCTGTCAACTATTTTTGTCTGTGTTAGGTTATAGCCTTTCTATGAAAACTTTCGAATCACGTAAATTTCTACAGTGTCAAGTAGTACATCTTTTCGCTGTCGTAATTCGCTAACTACATACGCTAACTACATAGACGAAGTGAGTCACCTGTCACACAAAAGTAAGCGTACTTATCGAGAATATTTTTCACTTACAATTGTGTGACTGAAGCAAATAGTCTTTGCACTCTTCTGTCATTTATCTTAGCTAGTTTGGAACCTATATTACTTCTGGCAGGGGAAGGCTCAAGGCTAACTTTACTACCATCATTATCGTCAGTGTCAAACAAGTAGCTCCTGTTGTGTTCGAGTCTGCCGAACTCCCCAAACTCGTCGACACCTGCATCCTCATTGGCTGATGGGCACCTGCATTGCATCGGTACGAGAGCCCTTCACACCTCTAGAGGCAAAAAAATAAGTCAATCTTATTGGACGCAAGCGGATCTCTGCGACGGCGCCAAAAAAAAAGACGGCCTTTCCTAGACCAATGGCCGGCGCAGTATCAACGCCAGCCCTTGAAGACGGGAGAACGCCGTCTGGACGACGCAACAACAACTAGAACAAAGCCAATAAGGACCATCTCAGTTACTCTAATACCCACGCAGATCAACACCTGGTGGAAGCAAACAACAAGGTTCTATTCTCGTCGCCCCTTGCTACCTCTTACTGGAGCGGTAACAACAATAGTAGCAACAACAACCACATTGAAGCAGGCGCCAATCCTTTCATCACCCCCCGATTACGCTGCCCTCTTGCCCAACGAGCAATGCTTCGCGTTGACATAACGCGAAGGATTGCTCGTTAAGACTATATTAACTCGTTAAGTTATAGTCGCCGACGCGCATGCCGGTAGGGATACGAAGGCACTTCATAAGACAGGCATTTAAGCCATTGCATAGATGCGGTTACCGCGACAGCCGTAACTAATACCAGTCGATCCTTGCAAGCTGCAAACGGCCTGCCTTCCCGCCGCTATTAAAAGGATACCATCGCGTTAGCGACAGCAGCAGCGACTAAAACGCATACGGGGCTACTACGGTACCAGTATAGCCACTTAGAACGACAGCAACCGTAACAAAAAGATCAGCAGCTACGACAACAGATGGAGCTCACAAAACTCATCCTCATTTAGAAGGACATTTCACAGACTTCCCATTGTCTATTGCTGCGCGAACGGCAGCAATATCTGATAAGCTGTGTGCCATCCCTATTATATTAAAAAGTTTCTCTGTGTACCGGAATTGCAGGCCAACAGAAAGAGAGGACCTCGCGCAAAATACACAGATCAGTGCATAAATATGTGCCTAAACTAATAACATCTCTAGTTGCGTCTTCCAGCGAAGCACAATGTCACTGTTTCCTAATACAATTACTGAAGCGGCAACAGCAGTGGCAATTTTTTCTTTATCAATGCATGAGAACATGAATGGCCAGCAGATTAATACACGTAAATAGGTAAAGTCATGTTTCATTATCATACATATATATATATGTGTACCCTGTTCATAGGAGAAGTAAGCAGATAGCACATGCCATCATCTGATACTACCATATAGTACTTGACTTTACATGCGTGCAGTTTGTCTAAGCGAGGCGTCATTGCATCTAAAGGTACATTATATCTTTTAGATAGTTTTGAGTATTCTCCAGCGATTCTTATTTTAAACAGGGGCGGTTTGGTTTAATAATGCAAAGTGCATACGCGTCTGCCATGTATCACGTCCTCATGTGAGCAATCGCAGCATTCTCACAATAGATGCTCGGACTATAAAGGTCTTTTCTCAGAGACTGGCGAAAAAAATGTCCACTTGTGTTTAAATAATTCATCTAAGGGTCATTTTTTATAGTGTAATGAGCCTGAGCGTACGACGTTAGTTTCGGGGTGAACGCATCTACGATCTATTTAGGAAAACTGTACAAAAAAGTAGCTTTATATATTAACATGTATCTACCACCACACCGCTATGATTTGGCCTATTGCTGCGCCTTTTCGCGATTCGAATGCACCGAAACACCATCGCCGTGTCTGCCACATACGCCATTGAATACGTGATGTTGCCAGGAGTATCCCGGACAGACACTGATCCAGAGATCGTCTATCGTGTAGTAGCACTCTAGCGAAGGTAGCCTTAAAAGTGAATTGTTTTTACCCGTATGTATATAATAAGAGTTGAATATTTACGTGACTGTGACACCTCAGCCCCGTGTTACAGGCAACTGCAAACAATAACGTAGCACAATTAGTTAGCCATGTTTAGTTTCGTCTTTGTTTCGTAGAAGTTTACATTGCTATTCACTGTCACACAGTTATACCTCATCTGTGTGTGATAGCGAGGCCTAAACACTTCTACACAAGTATGCAGTCGCCTTTCTCACGCTTTCGTCACTGACCGTCAGATTAGCAATGAATACACGAGCAATGCCCCGTGGACCGGTACGCAGATCGGTCTACAGGGCCACCGATAGGGTAACGAAGGCGTGCATGAACCGACGGAAACAAAATACAGTACATATTGGTGGGTGAGATCTTCTCCGTGCCTTACTGGTCCAACTATGAGTGACCAAGGCTCGTTAGGAAAGTGCCGGATGGAATAGGACTAAACAGACTAAAAGGAGAACAGCGCTGATGGCCACATGCAGGAACTTTCCCTCCGCGCGAAGCAGCAGCCAATCGCTGTAGCGCCATTATAACTATAAGTTCCATATACAGACGAAGCGAAGGAAAGAACGCTCATGGCAAAGCGGCGCTGAAGGGACAAGCATGGAGATAACCGTAGACCTTCGAAGTTAGGCACCTCTGATGGCTGCTGCTGCTGCTACTGTCGGTTTTGGACAATAGCCACAGAATGCTGCCCATTGGTTTCTCTATTCTTAACACCCCCGGGCCATTCATGGCAGGGCTGTACCGATGAGTAAAGTATTACTAGCCATCATTGTACTGGCACCAGCAACAGTGGGGGCAGGCGCAGCTACAGCTGCTGATGTAGAATAGTTTACCGCGGGGTGTACGTAAACTATCCCAGACGATGCTGATGACTCCCCCTCTTATGACCGTTGCTTCAAATCTGGTAGCTTCTCGGGATGGTCGGCCCGTAGCGTTCGTCTACTAGTACCGCCGCCAGTAACCCCAGCGCGACCGCCACAGAGAAAACGGCGAAAGATAAGAAGTCGCCCTCGACTGCTCACATATAGCACAGTGGATGAGAAGAGAAATGCAATCCATAAGCATGTGGAAAGATCATCAGCAGGCGATGAAAAGCAGAAAGAAGAACAGCAGATACTTCATCTAAAATCGTTCCCATCTACCTCGACGATGACGACGGCGACAGAGGCCGCACCAATATGCGCTAGTCTGTGAAGCCATTACAATACACCGTATACCTTTGCGCTCTTTTTCTTTTATTGAAATAGGAGGAAATAGTATGAGAACGGCCGTCTGAGGTCATAATAGTTGCAAAGGTACAAATGACAGAATACGAGTAGGCGAAGGGGGCGCACAGCGAATGGCCACGGAAACTGGTTGGCGATTGACGACCTACCTAATTGCGACAAGTCATGCTTCCCAGTAAATCTATTGTAGACCCATGCGGTTGGTGCTAAACTCAAAATGATGGAGATCGCAGGATCTTTTAGTGCGGCCAACTAGGGCACTCTGGAGCACCCGTCCTTCAGATACTATGTTCAACGCGAGATCAGAGGCAGATATTTTTCGCTCGTTGCCGATATATTAAGCTGAAGAAAGACGGTGCCAAACCTTTTGATATTGTTATTCAATTCTAGCTCGTTTACAAGCACACGGAAATCATTAAACGTGTTGATGAAACATGAAATTATTACTATCCGAAATTACACTTTTCAATTTCTGAACATGACAGCTGAATTGAAATTTTGTAAAATCTTCTGTCTTGGTTGCTTTAAAAAATATAATTTCGAGACAAATATAATTCAGTTTTGCCTACGAGCGAACTTTCCTCGATGAGTCTTGCCTCTAGGTTTTCAATGCTGTTTAAACTGGGTCCCCTTGATGGCTCTTTCGGAACGGCCGAGCGGGTCTTTCAGAATGAAGTTTTATGAACTTTGAGCGTATTAATCAACAAATTATAAGGCAAAAAAGTGCATATGGACATAAAATAACATACATTGCTCTGTTTCTATTAGTTTGCAACTTGATTAACTCGTGTATCCCGGTACGTTTAAAATTCCTGAAGAATTCCAAAAGAATATTCCTTAGCAATTTAAAGTTTCATGGTATTCTATTAATTAAAATGCGGATTAAGATACACAGAGTAACGGTATTATTATGGTAATCTTTGTTGTTAGCAGATTCGGTGAGATCCACACACAGTCTAGGTTCCTTAGCAACCCCGTATGCTGGAGAACGCATATATTTCTCGTTGTTTAATTAGAATGTGACCATGTCAATAGGCAGCTCTAAGTACCATGGGTGCCATGAGCCAACAGTCGGCGATCCAATACGAGACATTGTTCTGATACAGAAATAGAAAAAGAAGCCGTCTGATCATTTAGGTTTCCACATTTACAATAAATCAATCGATGTGTTTCACTCTCTTTTCTATTGGTTCGCATAATAAATAAATAAATATAAAATAAGCGCCCTCTCTGACGCGTCATCTATGCATTATTTCTCCGAATGAATGAACAATCTGTCCCACAGTTATTGGATTTTGGCATCCTATCACATATACATCGTTAGCTTCGTCACTAATATGCCCAGCTATTTATCTTCTTTGATTTCTACTTGGTCTTCTTTCTTCGTGCGATTAACCTCTATGAAAGTTGTGCAAAGTGTTTGTCTTTTCGGTATCTTTATAGTGCTAGTGTCATCGCATCTTGAATGCTCAATAAAATACTCCGTTATAAAAGCACTGTTTAAAGCGCATCAATATAACTTATTTATTTTTATTCTTATTTATTTTATGTTTATTCAATTGCGGGTAAGTGGGTAGCATTCAGATTGCCGTCTAAAGTGTACAAATTGTCGAAACAGACGCTTGCCATTATCAACAACGCATGTGTATTCTCAAACTTTCGACTTTGTAAGTTAAATAGTTGCAATGTGTGAAGGAATTATCTCGGGCTAGCTTGAGAGAGCGTACCATAGCCAACGAACCATAAAAATTTCATTTTGACCTTGTTAAAATGGGAAGCTTCGAGGAATCCTCTGCATCTGCTATACAGTTCTAACAATTTTTTAGTAAAAAAGTAAAGTATCGGCATTGAGGCAAAACAAAATACGTATTTATCCCTGGATGACGGTTTAGTAATAATTTTTAGTATTTTTTGTTTATGATGAATCTCTCAGTACTCCGCTACGGCTATTTGGAGGTAAAACGTATTTCTTTGGTGCAATGCCACGAGTTGATCTTCTATTATAAAGAGGATACGGTGGGTACTGTTTTGCAATAATCTGCTGCGAACCATTTACTTCAACATCACGAATGACAGTTCGTAGAATGTCTTCCTTTTAATATAGTTCACGCAGACCGGGGAGTTATTTACCATTTCCAACACAAGTTCTGTCTGCTATGGTGTCCACGACAAAGTCTTAGGGTATTCGAGTTTTTCGATGACGTCAAATGAGCTTAGAAAAGGTATTTGCCTGTCTAAAATTCATCATTTTTGTAAACTTTATATCGTCGTCGTAATTTGACAAGGTTGTTTTTCATCTTTGAAGTTAAGAAACAGTGTATACGAACACATTTTAGCTGCTAAAAATGGCCAAAAGAGGCCTGCGATCGTTTAAATGCGTGTATCTGTGTGAATTTGTGAAACTTTATTCGTGTAAAAACATTAGCCTAAGGCTAATTCTCTATTTGTGAATATTATTTATGCAGAAAAAAGGGGATTGATTTACATGGAAGATTTTCTGGGCGATCTACAAATAGATAAGGAATGACGGCTCCAATTCTACACTGATTGCAAGCTAGAGCTACTACAATAGGCAATTTTGACTCCTAATGATTGAGTAGTAGTTTTGGCTTGGAAATTTCTTTCATTTCGTTTAAGCGCTATTGAGGCTTAGAGGTCCGCGAAGGGTCGAACTCGATCGTTT
This sequence comes from Varroa destructor, assembly GCF_002443255.2. Classification (NCBI taxonomy): domain Eukaryota; kingdom Metazoa; phylum Arthropoda; class Arachnida; order Mesostigmata; family Varroidae; genus Varroa; species Varroa destructor. The sequence continues at coordinate 28,022,683 of NW_019211458.1, read as the reverse complement.
TTTAGGAGCTCATTAAGCTGTCTTTACCAATTCCTGGTGCCTTTGTGGAATGTTCGTATGCCAAGTAAAAAAAAAAAAACGTCACTCACGTACATTGCCAAATAAGCGCATGCTCTCGGTGGCCTACATTTCTGCTGGATTTGTTTGTCCGCAGATATAATGTACCTAAGATGTTATTGTACTCTGCGTGAACTTTATGGGCATACGGTTTCTCGCCAACCTTGTGTGGTATACTTTTTACTTATGCAGAAGTTCCTAATGTCACGTCCTATGCTGCTTGCAAATGAAATTTTATTAAGGAGACCCGATGCTTCCATAAGGACATGCGAAATCATCGACGTCATCTTGGTTTCCAGCGTCATAACTGTTATATACAGATGATCATCAGATATCGGATGTATACTTAATGATTCCCAAACGCGAAGTTGCACCACTTCCTGTCCAACTTCAACAAGATGTCCAAACTTCATTGTGCTGATATATCTGTGGAGTAGTTTTTATGCATAATTATAGCGTTGTCAGGTATTTTACGTTTTTTCGTTGCGTAACAGAGCAAAGCTAACGACATCGTCGCGCTTGTGACCGTCCTACAGATAGTATCATTCTCATGACAACGATGATCTGTAAATTGTGCATTTTTAATATAAATTCTGTAAGTTTCCACTCTGATTTCGCTTACTTCAAACAGTAGTTAATTATAAATACCGTTCTTATGAGTGTTCTTATTGTCAACTTAATATTCAAACTAATATAATCTAGTAATAAAATGAACTGAGTGTCTTTATGTGCATGGTATCATCCTAGACCTCCCCTAACCGGTACAACTGCAATAATACGTAATAGAGAACGAGTGAAGAGCAAAAGTGCGGCCATATCAGGTAAGAATCCAATCCAACAATCACGTCATAGCAATAAATTTGAAATAGGCATACAGATTCTCTCACAGTGATAGCAATTACGAGCTCATCCGATGGAAAGCAGTAAACATGGAATATGAAGAACGGGGCAAAAATTCTCGGTGCATTAAAGGGGGTAAAAGTCTTCGTTACTACAGCGATCAAGCGCAGTGCTTCAGAATACTTTGCCTTCAAAAACGTTACCATCAGCGTCAGCATCCCATATCCCGACTTACATATCTATCAGGGTTCTGAAGCGAATACTTAGCTAAAAAACTGCATCAGGTACGCCTTTCATCCGTCGCCAAGATGTTACTATGCAGCACGATACAAACACAATGTTGCTACAATGCAACAGACAAACAAAGCCCAAAAAGAGATCACCCCTTTTTGCTTCTGGCGCAACCCCTGTTGCTCTTTTCACCATTTCCGTTACTGCTGCTGCTGCTGCTGGTGCTGCGCTAAAAGAGACAATTTCATGTTCAGAGCCGCATTACGGCCAATCTGAAATCCCACAACTCACAATTGCCGCCTTCGCCCCCATTACGGTTATCCCCTGTAGGGGGTGTTCATCACTGTCTCCGCTTTTATTGTGTGAATGACGCTGAAAACGTCAGGCAAAGGAGAACGGTCGACGCTTCCTCAGTGACCACCACCCTATCTCATCTATTTACACGTGATCATCGCATTTTCTAACTAAATACATTGCTGATCCCACTGCTGCTGCTGCGTATAACGGCGGCAGATAATGTGGTAAACAACTGCGGCTGCTTTAGTCAATCGAAAAATGTCCGTACCAGTCCTCTGTCCATTACAGTCGCAGTCGAAGCTCTTTTCTATTTCTTTTTATTCTTTGTTTCTTTTATGGCTTATTTTCTTCATCCTTCCGGTTCGCACGAAGCCAAGTCAAATAGGTGGGCAAATGTTTTTCAACGAAACGAAACCTTATGTCAGGAAACAGACGCGTCTGCCCGTGCTACCTAAAAGGCCAGTAAGCAGCGCTTGTCGGTGTGTCACTGCTGGTGTTCTAAATTTGGACAGTAGCAGTTGGCGGCAGTATCCCATAGCATTCGATAGCCGACACAAATCAGCAGCAGTAGCAACAGCAGAAGCCGGCCAGGAAGTGGGCAACGACGGCGACACCCGAGACGGTTTCGCGACTCGACTCTACTGGCAAACGCGGTCACGGACAACTCACGAATGGCCAACGGACTTCGAGCAATGCCAATAGACGGAATACACAACTAGGTGTTCACTGATCCGTAATCCCACGGCACCGGGGGTTGCTGGCAAAATTGGCGGGCAAAACTGACAAAGAAGAATTGCGGACAGGGAAAAGGGCCCGAAGGAAGAGAGGACTCTAACTAATTGAATCGCATCAGTCAATACCGTATTCATGGAGCAACGATGAGCGAAACAAATAAGCGCGGACAGCGAAGAGGTATTCGCGGAACGAAAGCAATAATCCAGCTCGGCTTAGCGACGTCAAGGGAAGGTCACTTCAAGGAGTCGAGGGGTAGTTCAGTGCTCAACATACATTTGACTGAGCCGTTATTGCCGGCTGGGGAGCGGTGAAATGATGTAGGTTGTTGTGTAAAGGAAGCAAACTTGCCCGCATCACCGACATTGACTAAGATAGGAGAACGACGCTTAAGCACCCGAAATAGTCGTAAAATCTCCTTAGAGTGAGCATTAATTATGAAAGCAAGCTATTATACTGTACCTATTTGAGCGGGTAAACTATAACTAACTGCTGGCATGCGCCTGGCGATTGCAATAGAGTAAGCTTGTTGGTCCGTTATTTGGCCCGTGTTGTCGTTACTGAATGAAAAAGGAAGGCCAAACACTGTTCATAACATCTGTTGCCTTAACAAGCATACGATATTGTTTATTTCACGTGTAACGTTCCAGTTACGTATGGCTATTATTTTGGGTCGGGGAGTGAGGACCGTATTGGGACTGTGGACGGCCGACAGCTCGGCATTCTGCTTTTTCTCAGACCACGAAGGGCAACGACGACCATGTTAGAATATCAGTCACGAAGGACAAATGTATCTGTCAAACACGAAACGATCGATCGATTTATATTGAAATGACAAATCGCACCAAGAAATTAACATAGTAATCCAGCATCTGCGCCTCGAAAAATGCTTGCGTACGGTAGCATAAGCGACAACGCTCAAATAAAAAAGCGCAAAAATCCTATTACTAAAAATACTTTCGCTACCAATTAAGCGCAATCGCAATTCCCGATAATTATTGCTGAATACAACATTTTATTTAAACTTTGCGGCCTTTTCACGCCCTTCGAACCACTCACAGGTCAAACGAGATTTGCCATGCCATAAAATTATACGGTCACCTGTAACGCAGCGCCTTTTGTGGAAGCCATCTGATGGCTTCCACAGCGGACCAGATGGCCAAATGACCGCCCTCGCCACTAATCGACCAGCGAAATCCCAAACAAAATAACAACTCTGATGTGTTGGTTTCCGCCCAGACCTTTGGCCCTTCCTGTCCTTTCCTAGCCAGCTACTACCGCTTTCGACCAGAACAGCTGCCGCAACAAACCAAACACGACCACCATCGTCTGAAAATGACGACGGACGCTTAAACACTTTGGAGATTCAGTTGCGACAGAATCCTGTTGCAACGTTGTAGATTTCAGCTTCACTGCGCGAACGGCCTGGTGACACAGCGTAAAACCCTGTATAACCTCTCGACAAACACTATAGGCTGACCCGATATGAGAAGTCGGGGTAACACCCGCAACTGTTTTAATGGGGAGCAGCCGACATACCTGGCACGACAAGCGCAACTGTGCAGCAATGAACTCTTGATATACATATGAACCGAGTTCCCGCACCCGCTGGTTGCGTCCTGCCAGGGTGGGTTAGGCATACGACCTCATAATTTCAGCCGTCACTAGCACTAGCATCAAGACAAACATATCTATTGTTAATTCTGCTAAAGTTGGCCACCTACGCGCTCCATAGACGAATGCTGTAGCCAAATTCCAACCCGCGTTTCGTAGTCTGTGCACTAGATTCTGCCCGGCGAACACAAACAAGGGAACCCTCTGACACTGGGGCAACTCGAAAAGGCTTCGCTACCGTGGGCGGGAAGTCGTGAGCGAAACGGAACAAAGATAACGCCTACAAACAGCCGCGGCTTAGAAGGCATCCGGATTCAAGCAGCACAGAACAAGCGCTTTGCTTACTACTACTACATGCGGATTTATACGTGTATGGACTCGCATGTAATGATTCTCTCCGTGTATGTGTATGATGTTATGTCTAGGTGAAACGAAAGAGAAGAAAAATTCAGAGAACTACGGTTCAAGCAGGGTCTACAGAATCAGCAGTTACTGCACTTTTTCTGCTGCGGTGGATAGGATATGTTACCTCTCATTAACTGCACTAACTTCACTTCAGTTCGAGGAAACGAGCGAGGCGGGGGTGTCGGACCAGAAATACGGTGCTATGTGTTTCTCAACGTTCTTCACGCTGTAAGCTTTGCTTTTTTATTTGTACGACTACACTGCCACGGTCCACATTCTGTCTCGTTCACGATTGTTTTTTCGGCCGTCATGATCACCATCGTCATCACAGACATCCTTAAGAAGGAATCGTGATATACTATCAATATGTAATTTTGGAATGTATCGAACAGACACTGCGGACTCCGCGAACAGCAATAGGAAAAATCGTTACGATGAAAAAGCAAACAACCACTTGGTAATTACGTATGAACGCCCTTAACCGGCAAATGTCGGCCAGTCTTCCACCGTTATTTTGACGGCTTGATATCCTTCTTCCTTCCGTTTGTGCTTCGTGTTCGTCGTGACTACCGCCGTCGATGCTTGGAATTGGGCTTGCCAGAAGTACTTAAGAGTACTTCTGTAAGTAGCGTTGTAGACAGTGGCTAAAGAAGACAAGTGCGCTAATGATAAGCACATGAAGCATGACAACAAGCATGTTAGGCCTTGTTCCTTTTTGATAGGCTGCGGCCTGTGCCGGCTAGTGGGGCGCTGGTCTCCGCCGTATTTTTACGCGCTATGCTTTAATTCCAGTTGGCCGTCAATTTGTATGTATTTTCGCGAACAGATTATTGTCGTACAAGCCGCACATACTGCCAAGCATAACCACGTTGATGATCTTGTACGTTACAATTAGACGAGTAACTCGGGGTCGTTTACCCTCGATGGCGATGATGCCTGTTGTGGTCTAGCAGCTTCCAGGTCTCTCAAGCTGTTTTGGGCTCCTGTGCCAATGATGGAAACAGGCCGCTCGAAATTAGCGACCATTGGGAGGCGACTATGAAAAGAGTGCGCCGCTTCTTTTGTGTCATTGCAGATGAATAGACAAACAGAAAGTGCATGTCTGTTCTGCAGTAAGTTGAACAGGGCATCAACCATCAAATGTTGCTGTCAGCTATGCATAGTCTGACGCGATTGTGCCTCCCACAAGCCTCCTTCCTGAACAGCAAGATTCTTGCTACGGAGTAAGAATACACAAGAAATTATTCAGGCGCGTTGGACGTTCTTCTGTACAGTTTAGCCCATCCAGCAAGGAAGGAAAGAGGCCGCGCCGTACAGCGGTGCGCGCTTGTTGACCGATCCTCCGACATCACCATTGTTTTTCTCCACTTTCTAGAGTTATGTCAACGGCCTTTCCACCCACACGCACCAATAACCATACGCACGTATTTTCTATAATTATATAGAGTCGGTAAATGAACACACACTATAAATATAGGCGTTTGACACAAACACAGCGTTCATCGCAACATGTTTTGTAATACATCATCGTGTACACTGTTCAATGGAATTTAGTTCTAACGGCCTTGTCTAGAATCGCCAGAGCAGCCACATAACGAAGCTCAAGTCTACACTTCTGATGTCTAGCCTTGCTTCGAATACTAAAAGAGGTCTGGTATTCAGAGATCAACGGGAACGTAACCGTTCTTAGATTTTCGAACGTTAGCAGTATCTTTTCGCCTCTTTTCGAGCACGAAAAGTGCCATAGAAATGCGTATTTTTCACCGTGGCCCGGTATGATAGTAAAGCTATTAAATGGCAGCCCAAAATGAAGATTGTATCATACAGTGTTGTTCAACAGCTATCATCGGGCCAATTGTACGATTCGGTATCACTGAACACTAAATAGGTTTATCTAGCCTTATTTCGAAGGTAATATTCGATGCGGCATCACGTATTTGTTGCCTAGTGGGGTTGGCTGCATTCTGAGAATCAACGAAAAAGGCTTCAAGCACATTCGAACTGTTCGTGTATATCGAAAATGTAAATGGCACGTCATTACAGAACGGGCGGCTAGAAGGGGTGTAAGATTTTAGCCCCAAGCACCCCTTCCGAAGTTCTATTCAACTAAGCTCTTTACAAACTCGAACAAAAGTTCTCAATCGGTAAAGTCGTTTTCGTGTTTGTTAATCTCTGTCAGTTAGTCCGCAATACAACGGGTTCAATCTTATCATTTCTATTTTCTAACTAAAAGTGTAGTATGTGTGTCAGTATCAAACGATTTCGATTGACCGCATCTATATTATTGCACAAGCGCAAGAAGGCTAATTAGGCAGATGCACACTGCTCCTATGAATAGTACAAACTACGTTGCCTGTACGACCTAGTAGCTTTTCTGGAGCCGCTGTTTGGATCCATTTCTGCAACATGGTATCGTAACGCCTAGCTTCAGGCATTGTATCCTGGCTGGTTTATTATTCGGAACAACCTTTACCTTCGAATTTCTCGGTGGGCTTTCTACATATCTGATATAAAAACCCATCACCTACTGATAAGCCGGCTGTATGTTTCTTTTTTCCTTTTCATGGTTTTTCCTGCCAAAGGTGTCGTCGGACGCAAGTTGTTGTTCTCTCTTCAAACTAACCTAACTATGGCTCCGCATGCGTCATTATGCCACACTATAACGCGCTCACTCAACAACATCGACAACAGTCTAGTCAACAATTGGGGACTTCTCATTGGGGAGCTCAGAAGACATTGACGGAAGGGAGTCGTGTTCTTTGCACTTTGGCGCATAACAAGCGAAAGTTTAACAAGGTGAGATACCATACTGAATCGATTTTGTCAAGCCAACGCGCCTTGCTTACCGCTGCTCCGCCGTGTCTGGCCTGTTCGGTCAGACCTTGCTCCTACCTGCGAAGCTCAGGAGGAACCAGGCTTGCTACAGCTTGTTTGGGTAAGGATGGGACAAAGGCGCGCGCGTTGTCTGTTTTGTACGACAGTGAAATTTACTGGTCCTGCGCTCGACCTGTATTATTGTCTATGTGAATGGCAGAACCCTAATGTTGGATACGGACCGAAGTCGTCAAGTCAATGATGCAGCCGGTCACAGAAAACCTTTCGCAGCGCCTTTCTGAGAGCCTTCCGACTCTGCACAATGGCGAATTGGAGAATAACGCCGCTACTATGGTTTAACGAGGACGCTTCACTGCATCTCTGGCCAAGAGATGCCTGCATGAGATCCGCCCTTTAGAATCTCTGGATAACAAATACCAATAGAAACACGACAGCTCATTCCTGACGTCTTACTACTTCACAGCGTTATCATTATCTAATTAGATGCGTCCTCAGCCGTACGCAAGTGTCGATATACTATAAAGTTTACTGTGCGACAACGTTACCTGAAAAGTCAACGACAGAGAAAGAGCACGCATAACACAATATCATGGTAACCTGTATGTTGACTAAAACTATGTATTCAGGTAGGATACCGCCTAATGAACAAGAATTTTTACAGTAATCATAATAATATATAATGATAGAAAACGTTATCAATGTACCGTACTAGTTCGATGAGGATATAGTGTATAATACGCTAGTGAAAATGTCCCGAGAAAGAGGCCGTTCGCAAAAATCATTGAAGTAACATCTGTGTATGGGACGAGCTGCATGCGACTAAAATTAAGACAAAGGATAAAGAGTTCCGCCTGAACCAAAAAAAAAGGCGAAAGGACACGAAGAAACGCCAGAAAGACAAATTTAAAAAGCTTCTGTTACTAGCAATTGGCTGATCTTCATACATTTAGCTTGTCTTCGATGAAAGAGGAAAAGTTGAATTAACACAGTAGCAAATAAGAATTGGACAGCAACTTGTTCCAGCGCTGCCACGGGCCAGTTGTATCGCATCAGAAGTTTCGCTGCTATTCTATCCTATAGTGGTAAGTGTCAAATATTCTCGCCTCCAGTAACGAAACCGAAAACAACAACCACAGCAGTTGTCACAATTCCAGACAGAGCGAGAGACTGTGTGCCAACAGCGATCTGTAACCGGTAACCGTCAAAATCCACTCTCTTCACAGTCATCACCACTCCATTAGGCCTATCGCAGGCCCGATCCAAAGACTAGAATTTTTCACACTGACTCGGCCAAGGAGTGAAAACGCGGCCGGAAGCGCAAGAACTCCACTTGCTGGTATCGTTGACTGGCTACCGACGATCGGCCAGTTAGCCTTCAGCAAACTAGGGCGGAGACTAGAAAGATGAAGACAGTCAAGGGGGTAGCGGGGCTCTAACTCTGAAGATATTAAAAGAAAAAAACCGAAAAAGAGACAGTACTACCCCTTGCCTTCGCCGCCTACACACATCTAACAGCCTAGGCTAAGACGCAAAAGAACGTGTCTCTGTATCAGTATCATCAATACGCTAACGGAATCGACGGCTTCGTGCTTACCGAGTCTCCGTTGCTACGGGCACTGTCGCGAGGACTGTTTCCATAGTTCAACTACTACTACTATTGTTCGAAGTTGTCGAATTGTCTTTGTTCTACCACTTACGGTTACTACTGCTGATCCTTTTATTGCCAATATAAAGCACTTGCTGTAGCCTTATTGCAAAACCTCTTTATCACCCTAACTAGACGATGGCGATGCTAGCAGGCCCTGTTCCGTATCGTCATGTGTTCGTTGATATGCCATGCCAGGTGCCGAAGATCTGTTGTCGCTGCCGTCATCCATGCCTTGGTCCAATATGTTCAGATCGGATTGGGCAGGCCGGACCTGTCGGTCTTTCTATTCCTTCCCTATGAAACGTAGGCGACAGGCTTCGATCGGCGCAATACGTCAAAGTCAGTTGTTTCGTCGGTGTCGCTTTGATAGTAACAACAGCGCATCGCTCACATTTTCTTTATTCGGTTTGTTCTGGACGGATAAAGAGTGACGAGTGGACCAAAAGTCGCCTAACAATATACCAATGAACCGGACCGCATTTGTCTTTGTACAGGGCTGAAGGGAAATTATTCGATGGCTACGTGAAACGCAGTTATGCGTGCTGATGTTGAACTGATTTCGTTTTTGAAAAAAAAAACGGTGACTTCGATGTAACGTTATTGATTGATGCCGTACTTCTTAAAGAGAGCTAGACCTCTTAGTCTCATCTAACGGGGCTTGTAAAAAAGGTTTCCAACCCGACCGGTATTTTTTCCAACCCGACCTTCCTTTTTATAAATTACATACGGATTTACTCTCAGTGCCATGCTGTTTTGTGTTTGGGCATGACGGGGACCACATTAAATGCGAACCAGTTGCGCATTGTTATGATTACAAATGAATAATGAAGTCCGTAAAGGATTTAACTTCACTTGTATGTGTACTGCTATCAGCTTACTAAGACAGAACTTCTGCTTTTTTCCGATCTAGCAAAAAACTTCATCATAACTCAGAAATAAGAAATCGTCCGGTCGACTATATATTTAGCATTCTACTTCTTTCCGCATGCGTTAATGCAAACATTCGCCCATCCAGTGCCGTTTGGAAAGCCACTCTGTTTGTATTTGTACTTAATGAAAATCGCCGATAAACTCCACCGTCTCGCACACCGTATACGCTAACCGTTTTCTCTCAATTAAAATGTTTCCTTTTCAATTTGGTGTTACCTTTTTTAATTAGTGATCCAACGTTATCTTTCTCTGATAAACTTTGAACTGATGACAGCGACAAATCTTATTCGCATCTGCATACACATATTGTATTAGAACATCTTCTCATACTCTATTATAAGTCCTCTGCCAGTCTCTCATGTGCAATCTGCCGTAGTAGCCTAAAAAATTCCTAGGGTAGATCGATTCCCGGTTTTTTTCTACTCACCCATTTCTTTTCCAACTCCATCTCGAAGACAGCCGACACGCTAACAACCATTGGACGAAACAACCATATATATATATATATATATATATGCATGATATCCTTAGATAAGAAGAATGTCCTGTAGCATGCCAGTATCAGCGATAGACTAAAGAAAAGAGGGTGTCAACGGGGTAGACACAGGGAAAGAGATAGGGAAAGGAAGACAAACTATTACGAAAATTGTCCGCTTGTCACTTCAGTCCGCACTTCTCCCTGCGATGCGGCTCGATGGCTGCGAACGAATATAAATAATAACAATGGCAACAGATAGTTTTGCTGTTGAAAATGCTCGTTGTTTTCCCCTTAGTATTTAAACTTTCGCGGTCTATAAAGCATTCAAGCGGCATCTATCTAAACGTTCAACTCGTGAGCGATTCAACTCGCTCCGTTAACAGGGGGCACGTAAGCTCATCACAATCACATGGTGTACATTTTCAAGTACACAGATAGACTAACATGGACTAGTCGCACACAAATGACGCTAGATACCTTGCGTATAGTTATGGATATGTGTCTGGTTGCAAAATAACGTTATATGTTACACAGAGTTAGAAAAGGTGACAAGGATCCACCACTTTTCACCATGAACCGAACGGTGGTCGGGGACGGATTTGTTGATGGCAGGCCCAGTCCGTCTCAACATGACAATGTGTATAAGCGTCTGTTGTGAGAATTCGTGCTTCGCAGAACGCCAGGTTGATTTCGTTGTTGATCACCATTGTTGTTGAGCTGCCAATCGCTGCCATTGTTACTGTGGTTAAGGTTGTTACTACTGTTGATTACCTGAATATGCTAAAGGTTGTTAGAGCAGTTTGGGTACAACGAAGACAGCCTGGGAAAAAACTATCCGTTCCAGTAGGTAGTCGAGATGTCTTCAAAGGATGTGCATCACACCTATCACGGTTCACACCACCTTCTTGGAGCAGTAGTATGTCATAGGAGAGTTGTGTGTTTTGCTCGTCAGTGTTTATGTGACGAAGCAACGAAAAATGTGGAAAAAAACTGCATCGCGAACAATACAGCTAGTTCAACGCAGGACCACTACGGGTGACACAGGCTTGAATTCATATCAGGTTGTTCAAAGTTCGGTGCTTCCACGCCCTCGTTCCACGCCTCGTGTTCGAGCAACAGGAAACGTAAATCATTACCAAAGTTAAGGATATACAAACTCATCGTTTTGTATCGGCTCAAACATTCTGATTTTGTCATAATGATACCGGAGTGAACACTATAATGGGTATCGTGTGGTTTTACCTAAAGTGGGCTGATCCGATAAACGTTTCAAATACGAAATTACGAAACTTACGGGAAAGGTACGTCCATTGTCATTGAAGAACAACTATTCGTGACACGAAATACGTAACGCGTAATGTGCGTCCCTTGTGAACACTTTACCTTCTGGCAGTAACAGTTTTACGCGTCAGTCTACAATTACTTTGACGGAGAAAGCAGGCAGTATATTGGGAATTTTCTATCTGCTTATGAGAACATAATTGTTCTTGTTCAACAACTTCAGAACACAGATTTTATCGTTTTGGTGTAATTAAATGTATGTATGTGTTGTGTGTAAATATATCCTACTTTTATTTCTGCCGCCGAAGAAATTTACCGTGAATAATCCCACAGCTCTGTGTGGGAATAAAGCCATCTAATTGTTCCAAGTATCAATTTCTGTCCCAGCTGTGTTAAGCTGTAGCGGAGCGCCGCAAACGGTTTCTTTTGAACAACGTAAACGATTTTCTTTTCAGTATTTCAGACAAACGAATAATTCCACGGCAGCTTTAGGAAAAGTCGGGGGGAGGGGGGGGAGGGGGGATAATACCCTACGTGTCTTCTTTCATGGAGGAGTATAGATCTGAGAAAGAAAAAACGAAAAAAAAACGTAATCATGAAAACAGGCATAGGAAGCCGTTAAAGAAGTAACTAATCCCACTACGAGACCGCCTTTCTCATGTGCCCTTTTCATGAAAAGTATGGCACTACTCAATAACAAACAGCTGTCGCTATCGCCATTAGCGTCGGGCCAGCGCCCGCTGCGCAACTGTCTAAACAGAAGGAACCTAGGGCATTCTCTTGATAGGATCTCGGAAGGCAAGAAGAGCCCAATTGGAAAATGAGAACGACAAAACTACAGAAATAAAAAGGAAGAGAGAAAAAAAAGCTGGAAGCATAAAGTGTGGACTCTAACGAAACACTGCTCCATACCCGTCTCTACTGTTCGTCCCCCAAGAGACACCTATTGCTGATGGGCAAAATGTCGCCCGGCTGTGCGAGTGCACTTTAGCGCTTAAAGATAGCTTCACCGCTGCTGCCACTGCTATCGAAAATGTCTCCGCTAAATCGTTCAACAAGTAAGTTGCCAGCAAGTCAACCGTCGCGAGGTAGGCAAGCCTTCTTTTAGCTCCTTGGTTGGCTCTAGGCACCCTCCTATTTTATGGTAGCGTTCGTCTTCAAGGGCAAGGGAGAGTGTTTGTTTTTCCGCTACTTATTTCTTTTTATTCTACCACTCCCTTCCCTTCAATGAAAATATCATGCGGTCCTGTTCTTAGAAATGCTTTGAAGTCCGGATACATCTCACGACTCAGCTTTCGTCCAGTAGCTAGACAGAGGGGTCGTCATTTCTTCTGGTGCCGGTTCTTTTTCAGTTTCAGTCAAGCCAACGGCCCGACTCAAGTAGCCGGCCAGCCCCACTCAGGCATTCCAGCCTTTTGCAAAAAGAAGCAGAAAAAAAGGTCCAAGAAATGTTCCCCTCTTTTCGCTGCCTACTGCTACCAGCGCGGCTACTGCCCATCGTGATAGTAGTAGTATCAGCGTTTATAGTAGTCGCTGCCGTAGTTCCCATTGACGTCATGGCCGCTGCCGCTCGCTGCCGTTGTCCAGGTCTGCTTCATTGAGCGACTAACGGGCAGCAATGTTTTGTACCGCTGTCTTCTGGATACTCTGCCTAAAATGGGACACATTTTGACTACAATCAACCGTGACCACATTGCGCTACAGCGGGTTGGTTCGCCAGTTCGTGACTGTTCGAGTTCTAAGCCCATTCCCATTTTCCCACTGTTGCCGCTGCTGGTACAGCCGCTACTTCTAAAGCAACCGTGACGCTGCTACTACTGCTTCGCCGACGACTGCTATTGTTAGCGGCAAATAGAAGATATCATTAAAGACTTATTCTGGCGCCCGCTCTCTCACTCGTCTTTCTTCTACTGCTGCTTACGTGCAGCAGCAGCGGCGGCAGACTGGAAAGCGTGCAGGGAAAGCCGAGTCTACCAGAGCCCACTAAGGTCGGGTTGGACTTGACTGCTGTTTCGGACCAGTCGAGCTTCGATGGTTAAGGCGCACACTCGGTCTAACGACTTTACAAAGTTTTTGTAACGAAACAACCTCTTTCTTCTCTGCTGCTAGATTCCGACGGTGCCGGAACAGAAGAACAGCAGTAGCTACGAAACGAGACAGCTGATGCCCCATCTCAAGCCAGTGCCCCTCCTCTCAGCGAGAAGCCCCGACTAAGGCTCTACATTAACGGAACCTCGGGTATTCGCTGGCTGCCGCGGTCGCCGCCATCTCGGCTAAAGCAAGCCAACAAAAAGGAAAGACATGTGGACCGAGACCGCTGAACTTAACGCGTCCCCGCGCCGGTCTTTGGCCCATGCCCCTAACCTCAAACACGGACCTTTCATTTCCAGAAATTGCCCCCTTCCCGACGCGAGTCCCCTTTTTTCATCCGAGTCGCGTTATCCCGTCATTTGAAAGCCAGTGTTAGCTATGGCCGGACCAGCATAACAGTGCAATCTATGGTGATAGACAGCCAAGTAGGCTACCCATTGCCCAGCCAATTGTCCATACATCGGCACTGTAAGATCGCCATACTCAGACACGGTCACTAGACAAGCAGCGGCCCCTTCGGAGCGGAGCGGTGCAACAAAGGCGGGCCGGTTTCGGGTCTGGCTTGGTGCTCGACTTGGGATGCTTCCCCTCTCAACATGACAATGCTGCTCCTCAAACGCCTTGGTAGCATTTTCAGACTGAACGACGAGCTTCTTTCAACCACGTCTTTCTCCGTTTCGTCTGTCCTAATCAACGCCAACGGAATCGGTACCCCCAGTGCCGCTCCCCCGCCGTCTCCAAAGAGCCAGCCAGGAGCGGGAGCTGAAGAGCCCGAGGCCTCAAGGCCCAAAGCCAGTGATAGTTATGGTAGTGCCAACGAGGAAGAGGCGTTTTAGAGGGGGGGAGTTGAGCCTGGACAATTGGCGTAGAGAGGGACAAATGGGCCTCTTTGCTGTCAAGTTGCTGTAGTCCTTACCAAGACACTTCCTTGGTGAAAGCGCCGTTGTCCGGAAACTGTTCGCCAATTACCCGATTGAAGGGACAGCTGGTTGGGTTCTGTCGAACGACTGGAGCGAGTGGCTGCTTCCTGAAGGCACTGCTAAAAGGGAAAAAGTAAGGCTGCGGGGGGTGTTCAAGGGAAGTCGCCGCGGCCTGTGCAGCCGCCACCAGTAACATTGGAAACGGATACGCCGGACGTACAGCGACTGAACACCGTACGCCAAGCCGTTGCGTGGCATTGGATGTCCAGCAACGTAAAAAAGGGAAATTTCTAACGACACAAACGGAGGCATAACAGGCTGGCGCTGTGAAGGCTGAAGGCGAACCTTATTGAAATAGTAGACTTTTTTAAATTGGGTGTAGACTGTATACAAATGTACCCGTTGGTGACTTGGGTCGGACTTTCAAATTATGGCTGAGGATAATCATGTCTGTGTTTATAATAAATATAAGCAGGTACAGGAGAAATCTGATGAACTAGTCCATATAGAAGTAGCAGCCTCTTTATCGAATTACCTATGTATGGTGACCTGCACTTCATCTCTAAGGTAATATCGGGTTTCGCGAGAACAGTATTTTGGACGTATGCAGTCAGATATGCATTAATAGTATAACTAGACTTTATACGTTTGTCGGGGGTTATTTACTGTCCTCTCCTTGTATATCTAATTCGTTATAATAAAAGTAATGATAATAGTTCCACAGAATTTTACAATATTAGATACACTCATATTGCATCATCCTGACAGGTCGGGCTGGACGATCTCGATATGGTAAGGCATGTATTATATATTATGAGTGTTTGCTTCTGAGCCTGTTATAGCATCGGATCGAGTGACGACCTTGATCATACGCGTTCCTATGAGCCTGATGACGATAGATTTAACAAGACAGTTCATTATCTAGTGACTACCTGTTATTCGCTTAATTATATGCTTATTGCATAAAGGGTTTTATGTACCGTCAGTACTCTTACCTAAAACCTTTGATATTGGTATGTACATATATATATATATATATATACTAGATCTGCCAACCTTGTCTTCGTGATCAAAGCACTGTAAAAAAATGTCTACTACCAAACACTCTTGTGTTTGTTTGTCTGAGCCTTGACGTAAGCTGAAATTTAGGCGTACTAACATTTCCGGCGCAGCATTTTATCAATATGGAAAGTGCCTGTTACTTTTTCGGATGATACTCAACGTTACGAGCGAAGCCAAGATTTTACTATAGTGGTCTGTTGATTTCAAGGTTTCTAAGTGCTATTTGACACAGGACCGTATGAAGTTGAACTCCTGCCATAATTGTACCAGTGGCCACCACGAAAACGGCGTCATATATATGCAGTTTTGTGTTATAAAAATCACGGGTGATAATAATATGCATATCGATAGCTTATGTTAAGTGGGCCGGATATTAGCGGTTTGAGCTCTTGTTGTATTTGACCTGCTGGTTTGTCATTACCAATGTAAGCTTTTCCGGTCAGCATCCAGTTCGACTGTTATCTGCGAAACATGACTTCGAGCAGTTTACCTCTTTCAGTAACTACGCCCTTTTCTGACGTCTTACTTCACCGCCGCCGTTGTCAATTGGAGTCACTCAGTTGCATGTTGTTGGCGATGCTGTTGTCCTCATTCTCAGTCCCTGATGCGATTCCCGTCCTTTTGTTTGCGCTCGTACGACGCCCTACCAAGTATACATCTGCTGGTCTGCGCGTTTTTTGCAGCCTGTCTTTCTTCCATGGATAGCATAGCAATGTCCTGACATCGGTAACGAAAAGGTGGGTTAGGCTTGCATCAGCCAATCGTTCCGCACTCAGATCCCGAATTTGTATGGAGCTGAAGGTCGAAGAGGGAAGAAGCAGCTGGATAACGGGAACTCAGCCAGCTCTTTCCGTTACAGCCGCCCAGTCACCCACCTTCGTTTGCTGTATTTTTGTCTAGCAATTACGGCTGGCCCTGCTGCTCATGCCATGCTACTAACTTGCTGCTCACTTCGGCGGATATCGTCTTCTCACGTCTCTCCCTTGTGGAGCCCCACAGTCCCCTAAGCCACCTATTTCCTGACGATCTCCCAAAAACGCCTTTTGCACGCTAACTTACAGTTTCCAGTTTCCTGGTGCTCTCAATTCTTGTCCTTTTGCTACACTTCCTCTTTATCCGTTGCCAAGAGAAAATCAGACTCTCGCCCGTCGAGTCGCTCATTGATTCGACTTGTGAAAGCGAGTGAATAAAGGCAAACAGGTTTCTAGATGTAGGGGACGGAAAAAGAGCGTTGCTGCACGAAGCTCTGGTACACACAAGCCAGCAGAGATGTTTGTTGTTGCCAATGAAAGAGTTGCAACAGCTGTGGCGCGAAAGTAGAAAAAACAAAGGAAAAGAAGGCTACACAACCTGTGTGGGTATGAGAGGGGGCGGACTGATGTTGAAACTGGAAAAAAGTCATGTTAGTTGACGGCACGTGTGTCGCCGCTGCCACATGGCTTCCACGCACAGCAACTGGAGCAGATGCTCTAAAGCACAGCCTCCGGCAGATTCAAAACGGCGCCCAGGACATCGTGTAGGTGGGGCGAACAAACCTTAAAGAGAGAGAGGAGAGAGAGAGAGAGAGAGAGAGAGAGAGCCAAGAAAGTGCGAGAGAGGGAGTGAATGCAAACGAAGTGAGAGGGCATATGTTCAGCGTCTATTCATTTCGCTGGATCGAACAAGCAACAGGGGCAAAAGGAAGTTATGTCTACAAGAAAGAAAATGATATGGAATGAGAATACAGCCGATAGAAATACGAAGGGGTAGAGATAGAAGGCAAAGGGTTTTTGGGTAAAGTAAAACCCACCCAGCCGATTTATCGCAACCTTGCTGAAACGTCTATGCCTTTCTAGCTAGGAAGCAACTATCTGTCTGTCCTTTCTGCTATTCTATCTACTATTCTGTCGTATATCATTCGAACTATAGAAATGCCCCGTCGTACATTAAATCAAAGCTTTCAGACGTTGTACCATACAGTTAGCAGTATGCAGTATATAGACTCGCAGACTAGTGTTGCGGCAAAAACACTTCACGACACTTCATGGGTCCAGTTTGAACACATTTAAAATTTTAACATAGTGACTGCATAAAAAATAGTTTTTTAACAACCAACACTTTGACTATACTATAGTGAAACGTTCTCATTTTTTGAACAGTTGGACATTTCACTTGTTGACCAAAGTCAACAGTCGTTGAAACACGAAATTATATCAATCGGCCAAAAGCAAGAAAAATATTTTTTGTCACTAATAATTTACTTTTCGTTGTTACGTTTAGACTTGGTTTTACATCTTCATCAGTGCCTTGTTCGCTATAGTCAACAGAAAAAGCCTCATTTGATACAAACATTGCAAAAACAATTTGCCACACAAGTAGATATTATTTTGCATACAAATATCCTACAACATACGTGCCATTTGGACTCCTAATCTCTTGCACTCATGTAGTGGTACGCTTTTTAGTAATCTGCGTCAGCCTCTACACCGCTGGGGTACCCTGTCAACGTCACGCGCAGAACTATTCAACTTTCGAAATTCTGCAAAGTTTACAGCTTTCTATCTGCGATATCTCATCACAGCCATAGGCGTCCGATAGCTTCGCTTTTTCTAATTTCTCCTCTCCGTTCTCTCTTCCAGCGTCCAACCTAAATAACAGTTTTAAAAAGATGCAATAGCGGTTTGCGCTGGGGGCAGCAGTAGCATCTGTATATGCCTGTAGGAATTACAGATGTCAGCTCGCCCCTTGCCAACAGCGTCGACTTCTTCGTAGTTGACTAAGCTGTATTGGCTCATTTTTCTGTCAGTACAGGGTACGACACTGTCCCCTTCCCGATTCTTAGCTGCTGTTTCCGTTTGATCTTCCTCATCCATTTATTTAGTGTTATTGTGTTTTGAAAGAGGTTAGGGGCTAATGCATTATGCAGACTAAACTTCACTGTTCTTTCTTAGCTTTAATGAAAAGCGGGCGCAGTGTCGTTCGCTTTATCTGAAAGTTTGTTACTATCTGCGAAGTTGTTGTATTCTCTAGTTAGTTCAATTTGTATACTGGAACTTCTTACCTATAACCAGTAGCTTGTTAGTTAGAGTACAATGGGACGGTGTTACTACTAACGTAACTGAACAAACCGGAAGGATGTAAAGAAGGTAGGAAAACAGTAGCGTTTTTGGAAGGGCATTGGTGGGACAAAGAAGAAATAACGGCGGTCGGCGGCGTCCTCGAGCTCGTCTCGGTGGAAACACCGACATTTTGCATATATTGCCAGGGCACGTTTTGAGCACTTTAATTAGGTTCTGTTTTAGGTAAGGCGACGCGTTACGGGTAACGATTCGCTCCTTCAGCACAACGAGGTTAGGCAGGTGGGTTCGCAAAGGCACACTCACAATTTCCGTACCATGAATCGGGATGATTTTGGTTACTTAGTCTTTTCTTTCTTTTGACGCCCCGCAAAAAACGTACTTAATGATAGAACAGCTTATTCTAGATGAATAAAGGTTTGCACACATTTATCGACCCTATGACGCGGACATTCTCTACAAAGGATGAACTCTGTTAGAGAAATTCGAAAAATCTCGTTTCTTAATGGCGGCCTCAAAGACCGTGAGGCTAACTTGTAGCCCATTTGATATTTGCACATTAAAAT
Organism: Varroa destructor; assembly: GCF_002443255.2. Classification (NCBI taxonomy): domain Eukaryota; kingdom Metazoa; phylum Arthropoda; class Arachnida; order Mesostigmata; family Varroidae; genus Varroa; species Varroa destructor. The sequence continues at coordinate 28,003,640 of NW_019211458.1, read as the reverse complement.
GGCGCAGAGTTTTACAGCGTTCTCATAGAAAATTGTACGAAAAACAACTAGCAGTTACAATTCACCCCAGCTTACAATGTGCGCAAGTGGCCTGTTCTATTTTTACTTTTCACAGATACATTAGTTCCTTTGAAAGGAAAAAAAAACGATCTTTCTATGCCTCAGACGCGTAGCTTTACGTATTACATGAAATGATTCATAAATACAATTTCCGTATTTAGGACTCAAGGGGAATAGAAAGAAGCTAAATTTTTTGCTATGATTTATATCATGTTCTAAGATAGAATAACTTCGCACTTATATATGTATATGTCGACATATGTCTGTTGTGAAACTATTTTAATATTGGCGTTTTTTTTATATGCACTTCCTATATAAATATAAGTAGCACTTATGCCTTTCATTGTTCACCTAATAGAATCCTTTCGACCTTCTGAATTATTTACGAAGCAAATGTTTAAGGACATAAGCACACATACATATATGTATGCATATATATATATATATACAAGGGGTACAATGGCTGTACCTCCTACATTCCCGCGACACTCATATGCATGGGGTCTACTGGGGTGAAGGTAAAACATATGCGTGGCAGGGCACAAGGACGGCATGCATCAATGCCTTTTTGGAAGCCAAGGCCGACGTTAGTCGGAGCGTCCAGCTGGTGACGAATGGACGGATGCGTAAGATAGCCAAGGAGCCATCTAACGTAGTGTTGACCAGACCCAAGTAGAACATGTTGAACATATGCATAAATCGGATATTCTTCATAATGACAAGAGCAAGAAACACATGCTTATAATGCCAGAAACTGACGCAAACATTGCTGTCATTAGCATCATAGGCGCATAGAATCACCCTATCTGGATGTCGCCATAAAGCCAAAAACTTTGCACAGCAGAAAAAAAAAGGGTCATACAATAACAGATTATGTGACCTTTATGGAACGTCCATGTGCCAACGACACACTATCCATATGGCAGCAAAGCGTCTACTGTTGATTTCAGCTTACGAGCCGCTTCAATTGTACTTCGTAACTATAATACAGACACTCGTTTTGACAAACATATTTTTGATCTACATTCCATACGTCGACCACATCACCCTACGGAACCTTGGCAACACAACAATGTGGGAAATGATGATCTTCTGTAATTTTTCTAGCGTCTTGCTAGAATAGAAGAATTGGCCGGCACTACAGCCGACTGGCAATAGCTACGGCCAGCTAAAGAAGACCTAAGGCCGTATTTCTTACCTTTTTCAGGGGCACAAACGTCTGTCCTCGCACTGGACCCTTATACAAGCTCCAAGTCCCTAGCTCGCTAGCCACTAGTGGAAATTGTTGTAGGAGAAGTCCTTTATCTGAGCTGTCTTCAAGCTCCGTACTGTGTCTCTAAGCGTCCGTTCCTCTACCTGCCAGCCTGTTTACGCCTTCTTTTAACTGCTAGCCTGAACCCAGCTCGACTTAACCTACTCATTCTTTCCGCCTCACGCGACTCCACAGCGCTTCTCTATTCTACAATTCTCGTTTTTCTTCCTTTTTAACGTTCCCATATCATCCAGTTCCTTTTTACTGCCACCGTTCACAGACTACGCTGCGTCTGGCGTAGATTCGACGATGGACGAAACTAGCTGCCCTTGCCAACACTTTCAGCTTCAAATGGACTGATGCTGGAGGTTAGTACGAGGAGGAAGGCGTGCGTCGAGCTGCTCATGGGTTACTGCGCAGGGACTGTCACGCGAGTAGGGGTAAAAGCAGTAGGGTAAGGCATGTTGGAGGGGGTGTCGGGTTAATTTTGCCCCACTTCAAAACACGACTGAACAGACGGTCCCTTGGCCTGAACCAACTGCAGCCTCAGAGGCGGCACCTAGGAGCCGTGGCAGCGTCAGCAAGGATATCACCAGCCTTACACAGAAGCAGCATTGGCAGTGGCAGCCAGAGCACAATAAAAGTTTAGAAAACGTCGGCAAAACGAGAAACGACAGGAAGGCGGCATCAGGAGCAGCAGTGCTATGGAAGATTCGGTCGAGGCTGGTTGAGTCTGCCAGGCAGCGTCGTTGGTGGCCCTTAAGCGTCGGTGAAGGCCAGGGAGAGGCTCGCTGTCGTTGTTGTTGAAGCGGTCGAACAGGCCGCCGACACGACCCGGTAGCCAGAAGCCGCCACTCGAAAACTAAGAAAACCCTCAAGCCAAAACCAATAACGCGGTTTAGCCTGTAGTTTGACTTACCCTGTTCGGTCTCCTCTATCGTGATGCACCAACGACAGTGACGGACCTGCAGAACCGTCTGAAGCTTAGTGGAGACTCTCTGCTACAGGAACGACGGCACCGACGAACTCCTCCTTCTCCTATCTTTTTCTCCCTAGTTTTTTTCTTGATCTTTTTTTCGTTCCGTTGCTTCAGTTTCTTTCTTCGCTCTTACTTTTTCATGAAGTGGTCCCTCGCGTCGATAGCGACAAGCACACATAGTTCAGTTAGGCGCCCTCCCTCGCCTAGCGGCCAGCCTTGGTAACGCTACAATATTCCTTCCACCAACTTCTTCAAAGCCTAGCATCATAGAGCCAATCCGTAGCACTGGCAGAGACCAAGAGTACATACAATAGAGAATTTGAACCAGGCCGGCAAGCCTCTGCCGGAGAAGCTTTCTAGCCAACCGAGTGGGGCAGAGCTAGGTCGTGGGAGCGAGTTCGTGTTTGACTTTCGTCACAATGCCGCCGACGCCACTATTACTGTCCAATGCGTCATATCGGGTAGGAAATGCATGGAAGGGTCCAAATTCAAAGAAAAGCTACCACACGCATAATTTACAGAAGCACAGATATATATCCTTGTACGGGAATATAAACGCCGACAACTATACTAGTATTATTTCTTATTTTACTCAGCGATCGCTACACCTTTAAAAAAAGTACAGTAACAAGCAGCGACGAACCAGCCGAGGAAATCAGAGACCTGACAATGCTGGGGAGCTTAACACTTATCCTGTGCTTACGAACAAAACCCGAACATGCGCGCGATAGTGATATACTGTTGTCTGCTACCTGGCTAATTTGTAATAAAGCACAGTTGGTATTTCGTTCTCACATAAGAAACTTCCATAGATACGCCTACTTTTCATACGGACACAATTGTGCATGCACACGTCTCCAACTCCTTTGTATTCTGCTGCAATAAATCGAATAGCGCGCTACGCTTTGCGAAGTGTTACTGCTCGCCACTAATACGAGCTGCCACCAGCAAGCACCTAAAAGCTTGAAGTTCCTGGTAACCATGAACCGAAATGGCATTTGTTTATGGGGGGTGGGGCTTTCTGGCTTAGGGGGTAGGAACCGCAAAGCAAAATGATTGGTTAAACGTGATCGGAAACAAAGCTAACGGGTCAACTCAGGCGCCGATACAGGACTGACACGTGATTGAGTAACTGAAACCTACGATTGCAGAAGCGATGGCAGCTATTGAGCACGGCCAGCCGGTGGAGGTCGAGAAAGCCGCTGGAAAATCATATAGAATTCGACCAGTTCCGTCCGATGCGAGATACAATGGGGAAAACTGCAACTTGAAAAAATGCTCTTTTGATAGGTTTTACTTTGCGTTCGATAGATCACCCTAAAGTCATTCAGTGGCGTATTCAAGGATTACTTTTTATAGAATTATTCCATATCAAATGTTACGACCCTATCGGAATCAATAAATCAGTGGTTATTTTGGAAAACGATATTTTCCGAATCAGCCTAAACTCTGATTAGCAATTTAGGTTTATACGTCCTTTCGACAAAAAAAGCTCTATTGCCCCATTTTGGATGCTAATGATCGGGCACGCTACTCATTCGGTAGTCCTTTAGGCAGCAAAGGCATCGTTACATCAATTTACGTGTTCAGCGACTATTGTATTTATTTCTGTCAACATGGCCTCATATGCAGCTTACCTTCTAAGGAGCAGTGTCTTTCCGACTGCATGAGTGGGGTACATAAATTTATCCCTTGGAAAAAATCATTTTCTGTGAAGACTTGCGTCACTGTTCCCTCTGTGCCCTTAGATTTTCACTTTATGTCCACTCCCAAGCCTCGTTGTTTTCAACTACAAAAAATCCCTGTTAATTCCTGTAATGGTAACCTTCTTATCTCTAGTTCGTTATTACACAGTCAGAGTAACCAATCGCTATTGTGTGTTTGTAGTGAAGCGTCCTGCTCAGCCTGACTGGTGTTTACATTTCAGGAAACCACAAGTTAGAAGACATCGACTGCGGATAAGTTTCAAGCAAGCGTTCTTTCTGTCCGGTATTACTACTATAGATAGCGGTTCGCGCATAGAGAGACGACAGACGAGGGCTTAAGCGAAACGATCCTGATACAGAACGTCTCTCTTGTGGGTAACGGAGTGACGGACGCCGGCAGATACGGGAAAGCCCTGGTAGTACGAGCCTCTGATAGGGGCTTTGTCTGCTTACTCGTTTGGCTGCAGCTGGAAAAGAACGCAGTTTCATTGCTCACGCAGCTGTCGACGCCACGGCTTGTAAGTCACGCGCCGCTGTCCCGCCAAACGCAACGGACAACTCGTTAGGCCAACTTAATTAGGAACTCTGAACACCAATAAACGAGTAGCGAAACCGAGCAGGGTAGAATAGTTAGACAAACTGGTAGGCAATGTAAAGTCCTTGGTATGTCTGCGGCGGCCAGAAGCGGTAATGCGAAACCTATCTAGTCTGGCACACAGTCACGGGCAACTTCCGGCGAACTGCTTCGTAGACACAGCGGATGAGCACAAGGAATATTAGTGGCTAAAGAAAAAACGCAGGAAAACGAGTATAGGCGGAGGATGGGAAAGGGTTAAAAGGGGGCAGTAAGGAGCATTTTGGACGTAGAATTTGGTCGAGTTTCCTGTTCGTTGGTGTAGGGATGCCTCAACCAAACCCTGTAGAGGAAAACAACGGCCCCCTATGCAGTCCCGTCTGGAGGGTTGGTCAATTGGTTTGCAAGGAGTAGCCTTAGTCCAAGGAAAACTCCATTTCGCCAGTTTACGAACCCAACGAATTCTCCCTTCGATAACCAGGCACAGATATTGGATAGAAATTTAAAAGGTTTTCTTCCTGATAGCGCGTGCAACAGCAGTAACTGTGTAGTAGCAGTGCAAAACAGGGAGAGCTTTGTGTGCACTCCGCCATGTGATTCCACTTAGTTATTCGCTGGTTTCAATCATTACTATCGTTAATATATGCATACATCATAGACGATCTGGTAGAACATGGAACGCCCCTTGTATGTACCGTACGCGTTCATCAAGTAATGTATAGGTGACATTTTATATATCAACTATAAACTATAATTTTCTATCCAGTATAACATACCGTTTCCAGGACTTACTAGGTGTTGTACTTCTACAATATTATCTTAGACAAAATACTGATCGTCTATACATATATCGGACGAATTTTTCATACATGCGAGCAGACCGGTAGGTCAATGATTTTGTCACAAATGGAAACATGAACGTTTCACAAATTCACCAAGGTCTTTAACACCGATAACTTTTCTGCACTTGCGGGTTTTACGGTGCAATTATATCGCACACCTGGGTATACTTCCAATTCAAGTACAAATAGGCACATTATAATAGCACGTATTCGTTAAACTTCTTCATGCTGCGTGTGCGTGCGTGCGTTTATGCTACAGAACAGTATATCAGCCCGTGGAACTTGGCGTATCCGAGGTGCGTGCACAACACCATTGTAGTCAAGGCCAGCACAAGGGAGGCGACGGATGGCTTCCTTTATACTGCTTTACCGTTACCATCACATCATCCCTCGACCCTATTCTGTCTGCGAATAACTTGCCATCTAATGAATACACATCTAAGCGCAGTTAGAAGTGGGAAAGCTTTTCATTTGCTGGGCAAAACGTTGCTCACCGCAGGCATGTTGTCTGTCCACGTCTTGTAGTGGATTCATTCTGTGTCCTCAACGGCAAATGTATGACACTGGTAAGAGGTCTGTGTTTTGTCAAAATATCATTAGCGAAAGGCTGGCTAGCGAAACAGGTTTACAACGTTAGTGTCTTCGTACGCCGTAGACAAGAGCGAAGAGGAGCGAGTCATTCGACGAGCACCATCCGTTGCTAGACTAGTTCAGGGCTGGAATTAACCAAAGCCGACTGTCTGAGCCAAAGAAAATGAAAAGAGCAATGAAACGCGTTACACCTTCACTTAGAAGTTCAACTCTACCGTAAGTTGCATTAATTAACTTATTCGACGAAGAAACGGTAAAGAATAAATGGTATCAAGCATTGTGTATTATTAAGGATAAGGTACAAAAGGTAGGATAAGGTACAAAACAAAATGTAATGTTACCTGACACCATACAAAGGCTAGACCGTTCTAGTCCATACGCAATAACAGGATTAAGAAGAATTTTCGACGAATATAATAGTACACCGATGTGTAAAGGCGTCATCAAGATCGCACCGCATTTGTTACATAGTGTAAATTACGTCCTAAATTTTACTCTTATTAGGTGATACTAATCTTTGCAACAAAAGTAGCTACATAGGATTTCCCTTTCAGGCTCAAATCTCGCCGTAAATATGAAAAAGCAAAAACGTCAAGACACTTAGTCCCACTGTACAGTCCGTGTTTGGCCGGGCCTCGATAGCTTGCAAGCTTAAATTACTAAGGTAGTGACCATGTGGCTTCGTGTACACGCAAACATCTCTACATATGCATCAGCATTTGTGTGTTTGAAGTTATCACAATGACAAAAAGGACGCGTCCCGCCCCAACGTTCCTTCGTATTTTCGAAGTCGTTACAGAGTTAGTAACTACTCTCGTGCAATTACGCGAGATTCCAGCGTCATCCACGCCCTCACCATTGTTACCGTTGGTGTCGCTGTCAAATACGATGCTGCACCGGAGGACAGAGTAGAACGCCAGAGGAACCCGTTCGTAATAGCGCCTGTGTGCGGCTGCCAGGTCGGACCCAGAACTTCCTTCGTACTCCTGTGCTACTGTGCTCTACCATCGTAACATAGTGCCCCGCTGGCATCCCTAGCACTACCTTCTTTTCTTACTATTATTACTACTACAGCCACTCTTACTCTCTTCCTGCTTTCGTACGCGATGCCCCAGAGTCGCCTACGCCACCGTTACCATCGTCGCCGCTGACTCAGTCGGCAATATCAAATAGCAACGCTAGCTGGGACAGGATAGACAGCAGTTGCCAAGGGGCAATACGTTTCTCTATGCATTCGCATAAGGAAGAGGCAGCGCCAACATACACGGTTCGCTTTAGTCAGAACCCTGTCCATGGAAGGCCGAGATTGGTCCACTTGAGTCCTATGCGGAGCCGCATGAAACTGAACGGCTCCTATCACCATGACACCTGACGGTCGGTGTAGCCATCTCTCTGTGTAAGTGTATAGCTATGGGGTGGGAAGAGTGCCCATGCTCTATTTCATATACAGACAGGGCTGCCTCCGTACCGCTGCGACAGCTAGGAGTGACGAATTTCCATTCGACCAGCAGTGCCATGATTCTACTTATTCCCTCAACAATTTCACTATTTCGTGCTTCCTTCCCTATAGAGAGGAGCGAAAGGGAGACGTGGCAGTAAACTCGCAAAGTTCGTTTGAACTGCACTTCCGTAAACCCGACGCGTTCGTTCGCCGTTAACTGACATTTAAGCCGTCCCGTAACGGAGACAAGAGTATAAACAGGGAAAGTGAGTCCGTAGCTTTCTTCTTCACCGAAAAGCCCAGAGAAAACGGCAGGGAATTGCCGGATTGGTCGGATCTCTTTAGTACTATGCGAACGCTACACACTCGTACTTTAAATATTTGGTAACAATAAATCACTTATTTCACTATTGTGTTAGCATTTCGAATGAACTTCTCTCCTTTAGATATTGGCCCCCTTGATTATAATCCGAAACGATTCTGTGGCATTCCGTATGCGTATGAGGAAGGTGAAATGCTGAATTATGTTGGTTCTATCGTGTAGAGGTGGATTGAAAACTTCATTGCACCAATGACTAGAAACCTAATCGTTGTCGCTAAGTTTCTATAGTCTTCTTGGGCCTTGGAAACCCGGTAAAATACCAACTCTAAATCAAACAGTCAATAGATACATGGGATTGTACTTCAATGTTGGTCTTCTTCTACCTCCAGTTCGTTTATACTGCGCTGTAGTGCGATTTCAATGATAAAGAGAAGTGTATATTTATTAACTAGTTCACGACTCAACAACAAATTTAACGAAATACCACAATATGCCCAGTAGTTAAAAAAAAGCGCGTTTATTGATATTGTTTGCACCTATTGCTTTGAGTCATATTAAACCCAAATCTTATCGTCTCGTAAAAAAGACCTTTATACGAAGGCTTTCCTTGTTGGTTCATGAAAGGCATTACAAATATCCGAATATCGTGTGCTACGGCCTTCAGATTTTCACCCAATACCCCAACCTCACAGTCGAATGGTCCTGTCTTCATTCCGTTTCGTTTGGCGACGAATCAAGATGGCAGAAGTGACCGAATACAACTCTTTAGTACAGATTCATGTGCAATGCTTGCCGGTTTTGTTGATCCTGCTGGCGCGATGAGAGCAAAAAGAAATCCTTGAACGTGGTGAGGTATACGACTTCATAGTCCTAATATTTGGAAAAAAGAGCTCGACAGGCAATGGCTGAAACCGTTCGTCTCACGAGTGCCCTAACGCGTCAGGCCAGTCGCCGACATTATTTCTAATTATGACATCATGCTAGAGCTTCTGTATTATAGAATCATATTTATTTCCGAGCCTTTACTGTGTAACGAATAAACCATCGTTTCGCCGGCATGGTTATCTCAATTTTTGCCGACCGATGAAGCCAGCGTGTTTCTTTACTGTCGACTTCGGCTATAGCTTCGATCGTCATCAGGTCTTATTCCTGCCTCCGCTTAAAGTTATAACAAATCGAATTTCATTTATTTATCTTTGCTCGTAGCAGGCACAACATCACGTATGCAGATTACTAGTACAATATCCCAATATCAGAATGGGTATATAGAACCATTCCAAACCCTTCCCATCATATAAGTTACACGAGCTTTGTTGGGAAGTTTATAAAACTAATTTAAAAGGTTTGCCAGATATATGTCTGGTCTTATATATATATAGGACCAGAGGGCAGGCAACGGCGACACAACATCTATAGCTATTTCCATTGTATCTAAAATATGTACATGTATCATGAAACCAGTTTCGTGTGAAATCTATGGTTAAACTTATGCGTGGCAAAGTGAGTGCCTGTTTACCACTTGTGGTTCCCTATTGCACCCGAAGCAAACAGATCCGCATCGATCTTCGTGAATTTTTGCCCCAGGTTTCTAAGGTCGGTTTCGAAGGCTTACGTTGCTAAAAGCTTAAAACAATTGCGTAGATCGTCGGACAGGACTGGTGAGTCGGCTAGGAGATACGCAAGGCGATTTCGGTTCGCTTTATATAGTCTAAGCGTTGGTTTGAGGCTTTGACTCGATTTAATAGTTTGAAATCCTTTACTTGTAAAATTTTCCCGAATGACGCGTATCTCGGCCCTACTTTGAAATCGAATTGGGATAAATTGCGAAAAAACGAGCTACAGGACGATATCAATGGCCTTGTAGCCAATGCTGCCTGCTTCCTGCATCATTCGGTGACGTGCGCAATGAAACCGTTGACGGATAAGAGCAACCCTAAGTATAGTAGGCTTTACCTAGGTAAGAGACGAACTGGCAAAATACGAGGCTTCTGTGGCCGCTGGCTTGCCTCCTCTTTTAAACTTCACCGCTTTTTGGCTTAAATCTATCGCCAGTCATGAATAGGTAAATTGCAGAAAAATATAATAAAAATAGGCAGTCGAACTCGAGATAAAGAACTGATATTTTCCCTATTTTGCATGTAATGAATCTCGATTGTGTCTTATTGCTTGCGTCCTTTATTGCTCCTGGAACAGAAGAATGAGTTGTGGTCGGAAACAATGCAAGCGTAGCATCTAAACAGGTCTTATTCGATGAGAGAATTTCCAGAAGAATACACGGGTTTTAAACCATAAAATCAACAATTTATTCGATAAATAATATATGCCGTTTTGCTATTACTAGATAGTTGAATCGTTGTCGCTATACACCATTATTATATAATACGCTTATTATAAATTTTGCCGGTTATTTGTAACGTATCGATAACAAGCTGGCTGGATATAAATTGACTTGGATATAAATGGACTACAAAACAAATTTTCTTTCGAAGTTTGAAGTAGTCACACAAACGCCTGTGTTATTTAGATGTGCCCTGTGTTTATATGCGGATCTGGTCTTTGGGTGACGTTTCGGCAACCGTTTGTAGTTCAGGTTGACCGGGCGGATACCTGACGCACGTACGTGCTTTGTTGGCCCTCGGCCGACATCAAATAAACGTGCGTGAATTGAAAGCGGACTTCATTGTCATGTACATTCATATACATGTGAATTTCGAGAATAGTCAACGACGATGATGTATTAAGAACGATGATAATCTGCTCTGTCTACATGTTCAAATAAATGTGTGCCTTCAATAGGGGCTGTAATGTACGTTTGCACGTTAGGTCATACAAGGTGCTTAAACATCACGCCGCTGTACACGTGCAGCAGTTTCCTCCGTTGTCACTAATTGATTTATATGGATATGGCGTACTGTCTCTATCCTCCTGTGAACGAATATTGCACTGCATAACATTCAGCGAGGAGCCATTTCGTTCGGCTGAAATAGTTTTCACGCATACATACATAGACGTGCACGGGACCGATAAAGCATCGAGTAACGATAATTTAAAACACATCTAAATAGAATATAAAAATTATCGCCTAGTCACTTATCTAAATACTATCGATAATATACATTATCTAGGCTAAAACAAGGCTAACATAGTTGACATAACATGAAGTGGTGGAACAAAAATGATTGAAGATAAATTTGGCTTCTGAAGTTTCAAGGTGAGAATGACACAAGCGCACAAAAGCTTGGCACAAGGCAGCTTAAATGCGCCCCTGAATAGACCGAACGTCGACGAACTAGTTATTATCTCAGCCTTACGGCATGTTCGTTCCCCTTTTCGTTTGAAGATAACTAATTAGATTCATATGGTATTATAAACTCATACCCATTTGAGAGCACAAGTCCACCGTAGCATCCTTTCGATGTCAGGCGATAGCCTATGGTCTCCAAGTCTCAAAGGGTGCCATTGTGTGGGTATCAGTGCTCTAATGGTTATAAGTATTGCGTCCTATAAAGCTAACAATTAGATGCCTTCTGTATAATACCTACTCAAGCAGGCCGTGACACCTGTTTCAATGGCAGCTCTTCGCTATTGTCAACAAGCGTTGGCCACTCGGAGCTAGATCTCAAAAAAAAAATGTACCAGAACTAGGCCGGGGAACTGAGTGACTAAAATGCACGGGTTTCAAGCCTCTCGCTTACTCTTCCACTGTGGGGACTCTCAGACGTCCATTTCTGATCCTTGCGTTGTAGTTGCCATAGTCCTATTTTCGTATACCTGCGATTGCTGCATTTACTGTATTCAACCATAAACAGGCCAACGAGGCGCACTGGCGGTACAACCCCTAAAGTCGATGATATATAACATACACTCATCGACAAATAGATTATTAATATTTTCCAGCAGCATAAATAACTATGACGTTGTGTTGAACTGACTTCTGCGAAAAATGGGAGCCTAAGCCATCGTTATTTCAAATTAAATTGCGTTCGTACTAAGTGAAGATGCTGCCGAGCTGTCAAACCTATCTATTGAATACCGAATGACAAGTATCCTTGGATTATCTGTACGGCACACACAAACGAAATCAAATTACGATCACGAATTACTATCAAGTGCCTATGTAAGAACACATCCTGTAAATGAACCAGGGTGGGCAAACAAATGCTCCTTGGAAGTCACTATAGTGCAAGCAAAGATAGCAGCGACCCGACTGTCACCGTCCGAAGTCAAGGTGAACCATCTCTGCAACCGGTTGATTATGCTGTTTATCGTCTACGATATGATCTATTCATTCGGTCCCTGTTCTTAATTTGCCTTCGAGTAACAGCTTGGTTAATTAATGTTTCATATTCTACCTGTGCTTCGTTACTGTATTACACATTTTTGGGTTAAGATTGTCAATTTCGTTAGAACTTCTTTTAGGTTCAGTGACTCGGAGCAAAATTAGGCAGCACGAACAGTAGCAACAAGTTCTTCCAGCTCGCAAATTTTTGTTCGACAACCCAAGCTTCTCGGCTCTTTACTTGCTTAATGCTGTACCAATAACGTTCTTCCCGTCTCCTCTTCGGCCTTGCAGGACCTACTGATGGACATGGCGACACGTACATACATTACTATGCACCGCTTCTGCCCATCGCTGCTACAACGTATACGTATGCAGGCTGGCACGCGGCTCGGCACTACTTTGTTAAACGGACACCACTAGCAGTCACTTGCCATCGCCGCTATTAAGTGCACCTACCGTTCTTACTTCAAGGGCTAGTTTTGTTCTGGCCTACTTCTTCGGCTCGTTGGCCATACCACTATGCTATTGGCTGGTTTGCCCACCTCTGTCTCCTACTTCTCGACAGTTTTCGGCCACTTGAAGTCGCGGAAATCTTTCTACACTTTCTGCACCGTCCGACACCTACAACGCATAGCGGGTAGATCGTTTGCAGACCAACCCCACTACTCTTGTACCTTGACGTCCTGCTTGGCACCCATTTTCGACTCCCCCTGTTTGCTGACCCTATGCATAGCTCTTCCTTGACGTGTGTCGATGCTTGCCAGTCAGCTTTTCTAGGGGATGCTCGCACGATGACGACGTCTAATACCAGTTATCAGACGCAGAGATTACTGCAAGAAGACCTCCCATCGGTCACTCTCTTTCGTACCACCAGCCACCCCTGAACAACTGGCCCGGAGTCGATGTAACCGTTAACCAACCAGGGCCGAGAGGTCCACTCTAGTACGCTAGTGCCTCTTGCTTAGTAACCACCGTAGCTGCTGTCGCCGTCTTGGTCGCTGCTCCATTTTCTAGAAGTAGACCACGTCTTCTTGTCATGAACGGAAAGAGAAGAGCGCTGCTCTAATTGATGCCTCAAGGACATCCGCCCGCTTCAGCTGGCCCAAATGTTTTTCACTCTGCTAGAGCCTTCGTAGAAACCTTTCGTCTCTAATGGGGTGTGCCCTTGGCATTCTCGACTGTTACGAAGCCGTTTAGCTTTTCAGCTGCTAACTTGCCGACACAGCGTATGAGGCCATTCGCTAGCTTCAGGTTAAGTCAGTCGTTTGATCTGCAGGCAGCAGAGTGCCCGCCAGCGATGGCATCCACGATACCATCCATTCTTCCCCCGAATTCCCATGAGCTAAGTGACAAGATGCAAAACGGCACTGCTATAGGAGGCCGACACTGTGGCTTGTGGTCCTCTTCTCTGCAACGTCTGGTACTTCGATTCATGCGTCATATTTTCATTACGTTCACATCTCCTGGGTACCGTTGCTGGCGCCCATGTAACCCACGGAAAGAGGGCTTGTCTGCCGACCTGGCTAGCTCAACTTATAGCACGCCAACTTTATCCACACGATCTAGCCTGTTGCCGAGCACGTCGTTTACTCCTTTCTTCCTATATATTCCTTCTCCTTATTTATCATACATCGATAAGGGAAGCGTGCCATCCGTCCTTCTGCAAGAAGAGCAAGTTGCGTCCAACCTCTTGCTCACCGCCTTTATTAGCTAATGTCCGCAAATCACTCTCGGCCTGTCAGGGTTCCGGGAAGCATCAGTCCCAGCATCTTGAGGCGGAATGGTACACTACGTCTTTCTCGACATTCACCGTCGCTGGAGCCTGCAACGGCTCCTGAGCAGGGTTGCTTCGATCAGCGGCGAACGCCCATCGTCAACCGCACTCGAGCAATACAGTAGCTGCACACAGCAGCAGGCCTGACTCACTCACTTACGCACATTGCGGCTCTTTGCCTTTTCGCTATCTCCTCTGCATTGTCTTTCACTCACCCATTACCCTGCTTAGCTACTAGCTCCGAAAGAGACATAGCGACTCTGCAATCCGCTGACAGACCATTCGCTGATTTGCCAACGCGGCCACCGGCACTATCGACTAATATAATACAAAAGTTATTAGTCTTACTATCACATAGCGGCAGCCCGAGCTGACTATAATGGGTTGCTTCGACGGAAAGTGGCAAGCGGAGGAGAAAAATGGGCACTTCTGGCGATTGCGGGAAGGGGCAAATGGCGACCTGACTCTGCCGGTTACTGCATTTGTGCCGCTGGTCGTCTACTTCAACCCATCCTTCTCGCTTTTGGCATCGCTCTTAGTCTTACCCACGTTCTTTTGGCTTGTCCTGCTCATTTGCCCTTTACCGTTTGCTACTGCCGTTGCTGCTACTGTACAGTATAGCATTATTAATATGCAGGTGGCGGCAGACAGGCAGGCGTGCAAAGAAGGCGCTTTGGCCCTAGCCGGAGCAACTGCCGCAACCGTCGCTGCCAGCCACCGCTGTTCCTGTGATAACGTCCCGCTTTCATCAAACTTTATTTCACTGCAGATACGATGCCCGGTCAGTCAGCAGGCATGACCAACGTTCGCCACGGCAAACACGAAGGCGGGCGGAACATAATACGGATCAAACCAGAGGGTCAGCTAGGAGCGCTTGCTTGGTTATAGTAGCTTATAGTGATGGACAGAGCCTTCTTGCACGCGGAAAGGTATCTATTGGGGGTAGGTTAAGGTAGTCGACGAGTCGGATCGGGCGCGGGCGAGAGATCATAAAGGTGGGAAGAGGTGACTTTTCCAAAGACTCTTAGTTGCAAGGCTTTCTTGTCCTTCAGTGAAAGGAGAGAGCTAGCGAGTAAGCCAACTAGTGAACGCTTAGCAAGTAAAGCACAAAACCCTATGCCTGCTCTTCGAACACCAGACAGTGGTCCGGCCTGGCCGCGCACATAGGCTCGCCGCCGTGTAGCCCACTTTAAGCGAGTCATCGGTGTGCAATTCTCACGGTAGCTAAGATCTTGCCGCCACTAACTTCCGTTGAATCCATCGGTTCGTCGGTCGCTTGACGAGGCATCGGCGACTGCCGCTTGTTATGAGCCATCGTATGGCCACTTATCAAACGTCGCTGCTGCTACTACTATCGGGCAGTTTCATGCTCCTATACTTCCGTGCAGGCAGCGCAGCATCCTTTAGCCCCCGTAGCCCTTGTAGACTCCCGGGTGCCCATGGCTGCTCTGCTCGCTTACTCCTTTCGTCTATTGGGTAACTCCCTGGCATCTGTCACCCAAGTCTGAAACACCAAATAACATGCCAAGTTGTCGGGTGGGCAGCCCATGTAACCGGGGGTCGAAGGAAAGTAAAAGAAAAATAAGGAGACGAGAGTTTTTCTACAGCATAAGCAAGAGCTTCGGACTTTTTCGTAGATAATTGCTCAGCGACTATTTTCCACAAATTTGTGCAAAACAGTTCTTGCTTCCTCTACTTTAAAACAACGGACTAATACGGGCCAGTAAATACAGTGTCGTTACATGTGTTGTATGAAAAAAAATGTTTCTAATAACATCATGAGATAAATGCTTAATGAGTCATCGTACGTGCGTTATTTTGTCCACGTTTGTGCGTCTTGTTACATGTTGGTAAGATGATATCAAGCTCGATACACTGAGATAGCGGTTCGATTGCGCTAACTGGTTAGGGGGGGGGGGGGGGCTGTGCCAGATTATTGTTTACATCAGTTGAATAAAGTTATAATTATCTGGTCACTGTCCATCATTGATAAACGGATAAACATCAGGTTAGTCTTTGTGCTTTAGTACAAAAGAAGCATATTCTCGTTATTTCAGAATACGTCTTTCTCTTACCTGTCTTTTCTGAGCGGTCGCAGCGAGTGTGGTAGTAACAAAAATTTCTGGCTGGCTTCTCAGACTTGTGGGTATCCTAGTTTTTAATGACATCTTACGATTTGACTATAGTAATCCGAAGGAAGAGCAAGTGTCCACGTGATCACCCCCTATTTTGAGCATTTTTCAAGAGCTACTGCAAAGAAAGAAGCAAGCTACTCTCGGATCGGAAGGATAGGACATGTGAGAGCAGAAGCCTCTTCTGATAGATTGAGATTAAAGGATTGTCACTTCTGTCTTGGATCAGGGTCGCTAGTCGAGTTCGACCCGCTGCGTTTGAGGGCAAAGCGATGACTAGTTCAGAGGAGGAACTGAAATTGTGAATGTTACGGATTGAATTCTCTATTAAAAATGAAATCAGACATTCCAGCCCACGTATCTCACACGTATTATTCGTACGGGCTTTCAACAATACCATAACTTCGAAACGTAAAATATCAGAGAACGTCATTCGTAGCAATAATAATTTTGGTATTGCTAGGAATATTTTATAGAGACAAATAATGTACCTGAAGTATATGTTAAACTGCAGATTTCTATTACAATATTATAACATAATTGAATAGCTTGCTACGGTACAGTATTTTACGGCACAGTAAGGTAATTAAATCGGCTTTGGTTGATGATGGTCGATTTATCGGCTGGCTGATCGATTCTTTTTTATACTGAAAAGTCGTTGAATCCAACATGACACGCCTTGTCGGTCGCTTGAACTTGTCTTTAGACGCAGAACGATTTATGGTGTACTCGCATTGTGGCGTGGGTAGGACATCGTCAGCCACTTGATCACTAATCCATCTTTAGCACAGCTAGAAAGAATCTGCGGCCAGCAAAAGCCATGCACTCGATGAGTTATCGATCCGTCATCAACAGCACACGTTGATTGTCTACATAGTTCATGTTGACCGATGACTTTCAGGCAACCAGAGAAACGAATAGGCCTTCTGCTGTTTGGTTAGTTACCGTCTACAGTTTGTGGCCCTTCGAGACATCTGTCATGGTTATCCTGTGCGGTAAACTAAGTAAAAGTTCGCCGTTAGATTATCCAATATATTTTCGGACCATATTAACGCCATGGTTAGTTAACTTTTTAAACCAGCTGTTATGATAGTGCTTTGATTTATGGTCGTCACTGATGTAGGGTATGCTTCGATTTTAAACATATTCCAAGGAAAAAATCATTATAACAGAACCAGCTTTCTTTTTTTACGCGTTTACTCTTTGCTTTCATCTATTCGTAGGCCTTTCTTCATTGTACCTTATTCGCATCATCAATAAATCCGTAATGTGTCAGCGTTGGCGTCTAGTACGGATGTTATAGTTCATTTACTATAAATATATTTATTATTTATATTTTTTTTTTAATTCTTCTTTATATTTTTCATTTATAATAATTTAGTATTAATATAAAGACGTGTTTTAAGAGAATTTAAATAGAATTCTCCGGTCTTTTCACTTAAAGCTCTGCCTATAGCGTCAACATGAAACTTACATCTAATTGTTTAGGCTAATGCAACTAAATTCAAATAGTTAGACAGACAGACAAAAGAATTCGTTAAAAAAATATTAACAATTCAAACGCGTCGCCGTCTTATCAGCTGCTCTGCAATAGAGTTCTACTTCAATCCGTCTTCCGGACACGTTTTTACTTCATTCTATATTCCACATGTCACGCAAGGACCAGCACTCTGCGTCAAGCACACTGGTATAAGCAAGGACGAATGATAGCGGCATTTACGGGACATGCCGATTAGTTTAAGCGTCACCTTACTTATTTAACTTCGTGTACTGCCTGTTGAACTACACTGCGTTTGCCGATGCAACAGATTGCGCAGTTACCAACTTTTATATTGTTGGCGTGGTACCGTCGTTAATGACTACAGGAACATCAAAGCCTTGTCTTGCAATCGGTCGGACATAGTCGTAACTATCATCAGCCAAAATAGCTTGTTGCTTACCATTTTCATCCACAAGAGCCGCACGAGCAGGAATCCCACATAATAACATTATTTTTAATTACGACCATTTTGACAGGGTATTGCGTACGTATTGTGGACGTGCACGGAAGAAACAATGCAGAATCTTTGAGACTTTGAAACTCTTCTGGGCGAAACCGAATGCTTTGCAGGCTGAAACGGTGGATCCTCATTGGGTTCAGATGGCCATCTTGTTGTTACTCTCGGACGTTGAACATTTTCTTTTTATTTTAACAGTCTGTCAACACTTTTTTGTTACTTTAGTATTGACAATTCGTTCTTTACCTACGTGCGACTACCGTTAAATACGCACGCATATTCGTAGAAGTCGGAAATGTTATAAAAGTAAGCTGCTTTCAATAGTTTTTCGCCTAAAGGCAATACTTGTGGAGAGGTGGAAAAGTGCAACGTTAAAAATGAGATAAAAGAACAGCTGCAACCATATTCAACATACTGTCGAAATTACTGCACCAGCGAACTCGAAGGTTGTTTTTTAAACCAATGATTTTGGTCTTCGATACTACGTAAGTTCACCCGTAAATAAAGTTACCCGTGATTTTTCATATGTCTGGTTAGCGATTCATTATTTGGTTCACACGGCATACACTCCATCATTAATCGGGAATACGTCTTACAGCCTGTCACCTCTTGCCGGAACAAAAAAAAGCCACAACAACATCTGGGTGCGACAAAACGGAATACGTTTCCATGAACATCCGCCAGATAGATAGCTGAGATTCTATGTTATACTAGTATGGCTACAGGAGGTAGATACGACAAAGCAGTAGAGAGAGGAAAAAAGCTGGGTAGAATAATGCCGTGCAATTTTGGCATTGCAAACAGAAAATGCAAGTGCTTG
This sequence comes from Varroa destructor, assembly GCF_002443255.2. Classification (NCBI taxonomy): domain Eukaryota; kingdom Metazoa; phylum Arthropoda; class Arachnida; order Mesostigmata; family Varroidae; genus Varroa; species Varroa destructor. Next base: position 27,984,868 of record NW_019211458.1, on the reverse strand, counting down.
TACGCATCGATGTATATGGGTACGTATGCTGTCAGAAAGCCATTGTGAGGCCATTATTGAGCTACGCTTAACCTCGCTCCCTCCTTCCATTCTCAGAGCAGTTTGCTTGTATATAGGCTTTCCTAACAAACGACAGTGAGACAGAGAACGAGGCATATGTGCATTGATCGGTTGAGACAGCCGGAGAGATTCGCCATGGGAGCCGTATCACAGAGTACTGACTACGAGAGATCGAGTGTCCCTATATTGTTCACCAATTACTTGACGTTCTAGGAGCACTAGGAAGACCATAAGAAGCCGAGGCAGTAGCAGTACCAGCGTTACGAAGGCAGGCAGGTGTACACATGCATCGAGTCCACAGAGCCCAAGAGCCGTCAGCTATGGCTTTGACCTGTGGAGGCTAAGTAACACTAGAGATAGCCGCAGGCCTATAATGCAGGCGAGCCGTGCACTGTATTGGGGATGGCGGAGCCGCAAACATTGGTCATGCCAAGTCTTCACCGACAACTATAAAGGCCTCTTTGTCCACTTTGGCCTTTTTCCGTACAGGACAATCTCATCCCATCTGTCCATCTCGCTCTGTACGGCCTTAGACTGCTTCACTATAGGTTTCTACTAGATTCAATCATTGCTGCGCTGTGCACTTGGTGCCCTATTTCTCAGCCCTGCATTAAGGCTTTGTCCCCTTGTCACCCCTCCAGACGAAAAGTCTAGCAGTCGTCGCGGCTAACGCATGAAAAGAAATCTGCTGATTGCCATGCTGAACCTAGCACTTACATTAAGGAAGGCTGAGGGTCGCTAACAACTTGGCAGCAGTAGCAGCAGTGGCTACAACAAAACAGCGAAAAGGCGCGAGCAAGCCCCTCACGGTTATCGCAGATTGGAGATCAATAGGCCAGCGAGGCAGGCAGGGGCAAAGAAAAGCACGGGGAAGATAAGCGTCTAGCCAAGTATAGGGCTAGAATTCCGCTTCGCGAACCAGAGCGGCTTGCGAAGCGTTCTTTCGCGCAATCTCAGGTAACAATATCAACGTCCCCACACTGCACTACAACACCCAGGCTTCCATACGGAACCGCATTCAATGCAAGGAAGAGAGCAAAGAAACCTTTACAACTTCGCAATCCATTGTCGGTAACTTTGCGGCCTAAAGCATTCTCGAATTAACCTTCAAATTTCCATCCAATGGCCGAGTTTCAATCCCAGCAAGAATTTACCTCTACACAGATGTATAAAACGGCAAGTTAAATGCTAACTATCTCCATGTAACAGTACTATATGAGTAGACCTGCTTGTAAAACTTGCATAGTTAGAAATGCGTTTGTACGATACATAAATGAACATCAAAGGTCTACTTTTCGTCGTTTCCCGTTAAAGTCGTTTCCCTGTTGCTATATGCGTGTTACCGTCCGTTTGTGAAGACTATTGTATATGCGTGCCCGTAATCAGAACTCCTCTCTCTGACTGAGCGTTCCAGATAATGTCCTTAGATTAAAAGGGTAAAGAACTAATTCGTTTGCACAGGCCGGTTCCAGTCAAAGCTAAGAAAGTCTTTTTCGTGAATGCCAGTACGTCGCTGCCGATTGAGTTGAGGTTAAAAACAAAAATAGCTTGCTGTATCGCAGTACTCTTGATTTAGCCTGCTCTTTCGGTAGAGTTTGATCGGTTCGGTTCCGTCCGTTCAGCACAGAGCAGTGCAGTGGAGTGGAAGAACGACTTGTAACGCAGTTCGTTGCCGCTCCCACTTCTAAGCCTCCGGCCGTCATTCGTAGTCCTCGTGAAAAGGATACCTACAGTTGATACAATTCATCCATTTCTTCCTGGGCCACAAGGGACCTCCGGATGACGACGCCCGACGCACATCGATGCGTAGAGCCAGCCGCTTCAGATGCCCCTTAACTGTCGCAAATATCCTTCCTGATAAGTCCGCCGAACGCTTACCAAGCGATAATACATACTCAACATTGAGTAGCGGTAGTAAAGTAGTAGCAAAAGAACATACAGCACTGGTGGAACTACTGGCTTCTTCTCGGTTTTGCCTTTGGGTACTTCTGATTCTTACCCGGTTTCGTTCCGATCCGCTTTCTTCTTTGTCCTTCAACTCAGCGTATAGTCTAACAATGTCAAACTGCAGTGCAACTACCCTATATGACTCGGCCTCACCAAATCTCTCAGGTCGACAGAGATCGACCCAAGCTCAAAAGGCGTTCAGCACACTCCCGATCAAAAAGTAACGGATGTAGATGTGCTTTTTCATCGCCGCTGATGTGCTCGCTGGCAGCGGAAACCAGTAGCTCTAGTACGGACCCAGAAAAATTATTAACTAACAACGGCTCGCTTTGTCCTCACTACAGTTGCAGAACGTGTAGCATAGCACTAACCTTATATATAAATATCTTCATGCACCCGTTGCTTCCAAATAGATACATATAGTAATATATATCTACAATTCAATTCGATGCTTGTAACGGTGCGGGTTGTGCACCGCAGTATGCCTACCTGTAACCCATCCTTTTCAGTGCCTTTCAGGTGGCACGGCCGACCCAGGGACTGAGTTATTAATCAATATAGCAATGATCTAGCAGGCCGCAATTAGGTATAGCACGATACATGCAAAAACCCACTCCGTTGGATGAACGACTTGGGTAGTAGTGGAGTGCCCAAGCAGACGACCTGGGCAGTCGCCGGAAAAAAGGGTGCACAAGCTACCGTGACAATCAGTGCTATTACTGCAGCGTGCGCACAAAGGCTATGTTTGTCCCATATCTTCAATTTCGTATCCAACAGACTTGGGCAGGATCTTGGTCTGGAGCCGAGGTCTGGCTCTGTTTGCGTCTCGATTTGAACGCCTGCACGTGGATAGCAAACAAGCGGCATAGACAAATGTAGGTAGACGCGATGCATCCTGCCGTCCTCGCTACATCCGGAGTGAAACCATGCGTAACCATCCGGGATCATTGCTTGCTCCGTTTCCATTTGCTTGCGCTCTCTTATTATGGCAGCCACGGCTCTAAGGATGTCGTTGCGATTGCCTTGAGAGCCTTCAAATATTATTGCTGGTGCTGACGCTTTCAAATGACGTTCAATCTATAACAACGTTAACGTGAACCTGCCACTTACGACAACCGCCGCCAGCCTGTATTTGCCTGGCGATAAAAGATAGAACTACCATAATAACAAATATATAGCAGTATAATAAAATCGAACACAAATATCTTTATATGAACAAAATACATTGCTTGGTTTGCGGTGAAACGTAGCGTTTTATAGCAGATTGCGCGGGATGTAAATAAAATAGCGTGAATTCCAAATAATTAATAATAATACACATTGGCGCGTGCACAACTACTGAGATTCTACTTGCCGAACGAGACTTCAGTTTCAGTTACAATAGTTGCAGCTAAATCTACCAGTGCTGCTTGTCTCAAACCCTTCGGGACAAAGATAGCAGCTAACGAATTACCTCGTTTTCGTTGTTATCCCTCCATGAATTATGAAATCAGTTATAGCTAATTAAAGGTAAATCTACGAGCAATACTAAGCCGGAGCTACGCATGTTCATTGAGTAAAAGCAGTATCAGGTTCGGTCTTGGAGCCGAAGACCAAAGGGAGGGCGTAGCTAAGGGGCGCTCCCAGCTAAAGAACGAATCATTAGAAAAGGATAACGTTCAAGAGTGGGTCGAGCTCGCCAGTGGAGAAAAGGTAAAGAGCATGGCATATCCGCATCAGCTAACCTTCAGCCCATAACAGCTTCAACAGCTAGAAACACATAATGAAAAGCGAAAACAGTTAAAAGTTACCAGTCGTACTCATTTCTCTTTTACTTCTCCTTACCATACTTACCGGATTCTGCCTAACGAATGGGTTGATTCGTCACCCTCCATTTCCTATCACCAGTATCAGGTCCTTTTGCTTAGTTATCCTCTTTTTCAACGCTTCCTTTGGCACCCCATTGACGGAACCAAGAAAATGCGGCTACATCTCCATGGCAAAAGCCTCTATCGATGTCTTTGTCAGGTCAAAAAAGAGTTTTAGACGGGAAGGCTCCACGGAAGCACAGGCAAGTCGGCGAAGCGGGGCTCGCCCAATGCTCACGCTCTTTCTCCGGCTAGGGTGAGTATGCACAGCCCTCCTATGAGACCGACCGCCATCGTCCGTCTCCCCTGAAGCAGCAAAGCAGCCACTTAAGCAACTGCTTGTGCAATCTGCAGGCTTCTGCACAGCGCACGCTAGATCTTCCGGTTTGCGTTCGTTTGTTTACTTCGCCGAACCAAAACCGACTTCCCTGACGCCTTCGGCGCTTGATGATAGCTAGCCAGTTGCGAAGCCTGCGTTCGTACCAGACGACGCCGGGGGCTTGAAAGAATCAGACTGAACTTAACTAACTGCGGTTAGAATGACAGTAGCGTAACGAAGCTGCCCTGGAGCGGGTGCATTGGATCATACTGTGGTTCTCATAAATCCGTACACACAGAGATCTTAAAAAGTTGAAAACACTAACATCTAAGCTAATTCTGCTTATCCAACAGCACCGGCGTGGCAATACAAGCGTAACCTGCATCAAGGTACAGCCGTATTGAATTTTTTACAGTTGATTCGAACTTCACGTGGCCGCACAGAACAAACAGCGCTTATAATCCGCGTAGAGAGACCGATACTCCATTCCGTCCTCAACAAGGACTAGCATACCCCAAAAGACGGCTGCTAGGCTAAGAATCCTAGCGAGGCTAGACTCATGAAAAGCAATAAAAGTTTGTATGGCAGATTTTAGATGTTGCTTATCTCCCGGCCCCCTTCCCCCTAAGAAGGATGCCAGATAGATAACCAATAGTCAATATAACACGCTTATTCTACGATTAATTCAAAGAAACTTAATGAAACTTTAAATATGGTAAGAAGTATGGAAAGAGGAAGTAAAACAAGAGTTTTGTCTAGTCGGATTATACTCATCGTTACTTTAACCAGAAGTATTACAACCAAAGCATTCGAATCCTACACCATACCAATCATAGGCAAAAAACAAACGGCTATATTCGCTCTTCAATAGGAAACAACTACGCGGTACATTAAATAATTAGATGACTGCCCGTACTGATTTCCCATATTTCGTCCCGCCTCTATGTGAATTCAGCATGGAATATCCCTTTTTGTCTTTTCGTGCCACGTGTTCAGTGTTGTACGGCGGTGATGGGAGCTAAAGAGGTAAAAAAAATCAACGGAGGTCGACGTTTCTAGATGGCAGCGATACATCGATCGTCATTGGAGTCTAAATGTAATGGCAGAGCCGGTCATGGTAGAAATAGTCATAGCACCAGCAACACAGGCGCCGCACATCGTCACTGTCGCTATCCACCTCTGTCTATTTGCCTGCGTGTGCGTGTCTGAATGTTTGTCCATGCGCATCTATGTTTTATCGGATTACAGTGTGGTGAGGGGCAAAACGCAAAGGACAGCAAAAAGACCATCGATGTATCCCCACGTTCTTGTTCAATAAGGCTGGCAAGAATCGGCATGGGCCGACACAGACTGGCAAGGGGTATGCCGTCTACGCTGCCTTTGACAAAGCACTCGGGAGCAACGGCGGTAGGGTTCGTGGCACCAGCTGGTCTTCTTGTAATGACTGTATTCTCCCAAACCTCAGACATCAACGAGCGAAAGAACGAAAACGAGGAAGCATTCTCAGCCTGCTGCTCGCCTGCCTTGCTTGGATGGCTCGGATCTACCCCCCCCCCCCACACACACCCCCCCGCAACACATCGAGACTACATGGCCACAGTCACATATCAAGAGCGAAGGGATTCGCTATTCCACCTGCATAGTACGCGGTGCATACTACATAACGAGATTCTTTGCCCATGCTGCAGGATCCGTCATTTCCACCCGGTGTTCTGCAAGCTGCCTTTACAGGCGTGGCACGCACGTCTACTCTACGCGCAGTATTCATAGAATGACCCTTGATGCTATCGCCCATTGCAATATTCTATTATCTAGGGGAACATACAATAATATATTTATTAGCGGTATGACTTATTTCGGTTGCGAGTCTCGATCAGTAGGAATGTTTTTGGTGCCGTTCTGGTGCTGGAAGGAAATAGACTAGAAAGGTAGACACAACGCAATCGTAATGAAGATCTACCGAATAGCATTTGCTAACGCAGTGACACACATAGGAACGTTCACACACGTCGGGTGACGGCAGATACCACTGCCGGTGTGTATTTGACACAACGGTGTCGTCATTGGCCTTTTTTTTGTTGCCGACAATGCTCCTTGGCTTGTCCTGCTGCTTCTTGCCTCTACCTCTTTTTAAATTAAACCAATTAGAAACTGTTTTTTTGAGTATACCTAAAACAGTGCCGCTTACATTTCCTCGCACACTAGGAGCAGCATCTCCCAGGTAGAAGTTTCATTTGTCCATGCTTGGGCTGTATTTGTCCCTCTATGCCGAAACCCTTGCGACTGCCCTATCTGTTTCACCATCGAAATCTGCTAACGCTCTCTTCATACCATACACTGTCCTCCAGTGCCCTTGAACTGCCCCATTTCCACGTTCGCCTCATGTTCATTAAAAAAATACCTTTTTCTTCTTGATTTCTTTTATCTAATTTTTCCCTTTGCTTTTTTCCTGCTCGGCCACCGTGGAGGCATGAAGTATCCATTTGGCACCTATCCACTGCTTCCCTGTCCACCTACAACTGCTAGCTTTTCATACATCCTCGACGTATGTATGCCGTACGTGCAGGGTACATGCGCACACACGTAAACATACGCTGCTACCATACTACTGTAAAGAAGTAACTACCACCGCGATTATGCGTAGCGACTCAGTTATCCAAACAGTTGGCCGGCAAGTCCCTACCGATCGCTTTTGATACAAGCGCCTGCTAGCTGAGTTTCGTGAATGCCTAAGCACAGGCGGCTTTCGGCGTCGCCGAAGGAATGCATTTCGTCTCCGGTCGCGTTTGCCCTTGTCGCCACCCTCGCTCTCGGGGCTTCATCGTCATCTCGCCTGCTGCCTGTATGTGTTATTTGCATTCCGCTCTGGTGCTCTCGCAAACGCGAGATGCCGAGGATAAGCAATCGGTAGGACGTAGCGGAACGCAACAGTATACTATATAGTAGCAACGACTGTAGCGATGCCATGATCCTTCTGCCACACCAACCAACGACACGCGACGACCTCAGACACAGAGAGGGTCAAACGAAGCTGAAGCGTACGACAACTGACGGAGAAGTTCGCTGCTTGATATTTACCGACGAAACCTCTCTCTTATTTCTTTTCCTTGCTTACACTATTCTGTTCTGCTCTCCCCCGAATCTTACCTTCGCGCGAGGATTGCAAAGATGAAGCTGAAGTATCATGACTTCTCGAACTGCAGTCGTTGTAAAAAGATTCAAGTAAAGATTTGGTGTAACTGTTCATACAACCTTGAATTGGCACGACGTTGTCACAGAGCGTGCAATTTCCCTACTTGCAATAAATAAAGTAAATAGGAAATTATCATTAGCTATTGGTTATCGCAGATATTTAATAGGAACGTGAAATAACAGCGGAGAAACACAAAATGTCGTGATCGTTGACATTTTTTAAGTTCGGAATATTTCTCTACGTGATTCGTGTTCTTACTGCCTTAGCAGAAAATCATCCAAAAATTGAATGCGATGCTCATGAACCCCAAGTGTTCATATAACCAAATCCCTGACCGATAAATTATTGGAATTTTCGATACTATTTTCCTCCGAGATACGCAAGAATACAGACGCTTTTCTCCTGCGGTGACAAACAGATTTCTACTTAAGGAGCAAACAGCGGCCTTGTTTGCTTTCCTAACTAATTAAATGATGCCACCGTCCGTCTTTCTTGACCCTCGGAGAGTTAAATTCGTTCTCTCATATGAATTTTCTCTTGAGGGTATCTTAAAGTCATCTTATCCTTAGGGAAGTTAATCTTTTACGTTGGTTTAGCGGGTTTTTCTCTTGCTTTTCTCTAGCACATCGCTAGACCGCATCCGGGTTGCCCACAGGCTGGCAAGTTGGCTAGTATGTAACTACTCAAGCATCAAGCTGTCAGCTCTATGTACTCAGTTCTGGGTTTTTCTGGGTCTAAGCTAACCCCTAGCGAACCCGCTTGCTTCGCATTAGCCTTTCTGGAGTTTTGATGGTTGGCTGCGTCAGTCCGCTAGTATAACTTCCGTCTTGGATACATCATCGGTTCCGCAGAGGGGCAAACCGGTGCGAGTAAGCCAACCAGAGACTGCTACTACTGCTGCTGCTGTCGTTCCTCGCGTTAGAAGGGGCTTCAACAACCATTGCAGTCTTTTACCAGCTACTGGCAACTACCGACTAACAAACCGACTACCAGCGACATTCGGGCGAGGGCAGCGGGTGAGGCTGCTGTAAGAAAATGAATTAAAGAATAGCTCTCTCAAATGCATTCATCGCTGTATGCCCGGCCTGGTGGCAAGAGCGGCGTCAGTTCCTCGTCCTTCCCTTTCTCGTCATTTGCTTTGCCCCTCTCGCCCTCGTTTCAGTCTTGGAGTAGTACGTAGGTCAAAAGGCGAACATGAATTCCTCTCTACCCTTTAACCCAAGTCTATAACTATATAGTGTATGCACCGATGACCCGGAATTGTCTACAAGTTCAACAAAAAGAAAAATGTTAATATCAGAATATAGGAAGCAGGTAAAGGAAATAAGGTTCTCTAAAGCGGTAGACCATTCAAACAACAACAATGCTTCCTATTTAGACATGTGGTTGTGAGCGACGTAAACTCAAAGCATCGCTATTAGATTAGAATGGTAATTAAGGCTTTAGTATATTATATAACTAATCTTCCGAATACTGCAGCCGTGCGCTGTTAGATTTTAGCGCTTTTTAAAAGTGGTCTATCCAACTACGAGACACAAAATGGGGAAGGAAAAGGCAACAACAGCTCAGGGGTGAATGCAATAAGTATTTATTAATTGACGACTTTAAGGCGGTTCATTATGTGTAACCTACTCGTTCGATACTTACCTTTGAATTAAAATTAATAAAACGATGTTTGTTTTTTCATTATTCGCGGTCGATTAGAAAAGAGGCAGAAAAGATGTCGGGTAATTGTAGAGTAATGAAGAGTAGATAGTGGACTAGGCCTTAAGTAATCGATAGCTGCTTTCCTATTGCCCCTTGTCGTAATGTGCTCGAAAATATAGCACGACTGAAATTCTTACTCCTTCCACTCGGAGCATTATCAATAATATCTTCAAACAATTGACCTCTCGTCCTTCTCAAAACTTATAGTAATGAGAAGGTTAAACGGGGGTACGAAAATACTAATGGCAAGCATATGCGCTCGAATGCTACAATGTAGCACTTGGATACTGGCTCATTCAACAGAAACTATAAAACATTTACTGTTACAACACAATAATTCGCACACAGCTTGTAGGAAATACGTGGACTGTGATGGCTGTATTTTTGTCGCTTGATCCACATGTTCCGTGCTTATTTCACGAAGTCTGATCTGCTTTGAATTATCTTTCAAAATGTTGTCAATGCCATACTTTCCCGTATGCCTAGGAGGAACTATCGATACTAACAAAACTGGGGCACGAGCTTTTCAAAAGTATAAACCCGGAGCGTTCGGTAATAGGAGGGTACGTTCCCGTTGTTACGTAGCTACCCTGCAAACCCAACAACCTAGGACTATAAATTGCGTCAAGTCACAAATTGCCTGAGAAATTGATCTGATTTCCGTTGAATAGTTCGTGTGGGGCTATTTAATGTCACTTTCCGACAAACAAGAACAGCTCCTTATCGTTTTTTTTTTTTACATCGTAGGCTTGAATACATGAATTAGTGTGACATCAATCATAGTTCAATAGCTCCTGCGGCTGTTAATGATGGGGTTTCTGGTTATTCGACAGAGTATCGTGTAGCATACGTTAATAGACATGGAGCCGTTTAGGGGGGAGATGACGTTGAACTAGTCAGACAGTAAAGGACAACCCGAGAAGTCTCGCTCATTCACCAGACTTAATGGGTGCGATCGCATCGATGCAAAAGTTACAGCATTAATGTTTGGTGAAAATAATGATTAAATAATATGCTCTTGATAACTTGTTGTTATCGTACACACAGTTACAAATATAATAGATATATATTTCTCAGCAGGACGCCGGCAGCAGTTCTTAAGTATTAGTCGGCCGGCTAATACGCTGACAGCAGCTTCAAAATTAAAGTACGTACAGAGCGTATCAAGTGTGCCTCTGGTTTTCTTTCGAATTAGGGTAGCAATTGAGCTCAACGTAACCGCATCTTTCCTTTCTTATACTCCCAGATACTTTTATCTAGATAAGTAATAATTCTTTCGCATTTATTTTCCATGTAGGTATGGTAAACTGGATCTATTTACCTGTGCCTAATCTCAGTCCTGCAACGGCAGGAATCTTCGCTTGGACATAATAAGTGTATTCGCTTCCAATCCACTTCTTGACCCCACGTCGCTTGTCTATCAACTCATATGGCAGTTCTTTATGTGGTGTTAATGCCTCAGCATGAATATGGCTGAAACCGGCCGTAACAGGCATCAGACGTCCGTACTACCATGCAACATTTGTTCTCTGACTTCAACGTTGCAAAACAGCGCTGACGAAGTCTCTGTTTGTCTCGGCGCCTAGGTAACTTTTAAATTAGACTGCGGCTGGCCTCCGGTTAATTCGATTGGACGTAAGCCACTTTGTATCCACTCTAGAAATACACGCACTCATACATGCTACTGCCTAAATATAATATAACCGTGCTGATCAAAAGAAGACGTGTCTGACTAAACCAGCCAAACCTATGCTAAGTCTATTTGCAACGAGTATGGTGTGATGTGATTATTGATCGTTTAACAAACTGATACAAACGACTAGGGCCGGCTGGAGAAGTTTAACCTAGCTTAGAAAAAACGTAATGTAAAACGGTACTGGAAGAGGAGCAGACGAGAAGCCTTTCATCAAGCTCATCATCGATCATTGGTGGAAAGCTGTCAGCGGAAGACGGGCAAGCAGTAGCGGCCGCCGCTACAGGACAAAAACAAGACGAACATACTTAAGTTTAATTAGAGAAAAAGACGATCCGGGAGGGATTATCTGGCCTCTAAGCCTTTGGTTCACTGAATTCCTTTCGACATGGACACTACTGGCAGATCTCCAGTGGTTGAAAGGGAGTGCTGTGGCCTAGACAATACGATCTGAACCGGCCTGTGCGAACTCGGGCTGTCCTCGAATCTCACTCAATCTTCTCTTCCCTCGTTCGGTTCGTACTCGTTCTTACGGGCAGCAATGTTCCGACACTCTAGCAAAAGTTCTCTCTCCAACCAATCTCTGACTCCCATCTCATTACTGAGTGCTGCCTTTCTGCCTTTTCTTATTTTCTTGCTCCGTCGTTCCGGGGGAGCCTGGAGCGCCGCCAGCAGGGCCGGGCGAGGTCTCAAGTCAAAAATCAAAGTATTTCTCAACAACATGTGCCTGCAACGATCCTACCCAAGTTGGTTTACAAGCCACTCACTGTAAGCCTGCTTACCATACGAAACCAAATGATTAGCATGTGCCATATACTTTTCATCATTAGGAAAAAAAATACAACGAGTTGAAGTTTTTTTTGTTCTATTTCACTTTCGCAAGGCCCAGTCAGGCATGTTTTGATCTGGCGAAACGGTCACAGACCAAAAGGGTGTAACTATATTCAATGGTTCTACGACCATACCAACGGAACGCAATGAGCAACACTAGGCAAGCTGACATATCTTAAATATATTTATCTCTAAAGATTAACAAACCGCCGCGCTAACATACTATGATGAAGCGGCACTATGTGCTCACCTGGCCTGTGCTACAATCTATTATTAACCTAAATGTTACGTACCTCATTCCGACTCTAATCTCAATACTTCGTGATTACATTTGGAAATTGATAGTAAAGCGTACAAGTAAATAAAAACTTAAAAAACTAAAAAAAAATTAAAAAAATAAAAAACCGAAATTGATTTAAAAGCGTTAAAAATGCCAGCAAGTGCCGTAACATGTGAACGTATGTAAGTAAAGCATAGTGCGTAACGGATTGTTTGGTAACACACAACATCCTTAGCACTTGAGCACAGTCCCTTACTCTCGAGTTCGTTTAGAGATACAGCATAACATTAGTCTCTTTTTCTCTTACGAGCTCTGTTAAAATGTGGATACTACGAGTAACAAATATCACTTAGTCAAACGAAAGAGATCAGGCGGAAGGCCATAGAAACGACGATCTATATTTGCCCTTCTCGCCACGCAGATCTCTAAAGATATACGAGGAGAAAAAGCATCAATCAGCTATAGCAACATTGGGCTGTCCTACTGCAATCTACAACTGTTCTCTGGACATCAAACCCAACAGCACTCCATTTTTTTATCGGGACCTTTGGTAAGGCCTTGAAATAGGAGAAAATATGCATAGAACTAAAAGAAGAAAGGATAAGGAAGCAAAGGAGAAAGGCTTGACACGTGGACGGGCCGATCACTTTCTTACCTGCTTTCTCGTCTCACTCCAATAAGCTGGGTCCACAAGCTCCTTAGGCTCTCTAGGTATTATAAGGCTGCTTGCGGCCGATCCTGCTATCCTCCTTCGATCCGATGCTGTAATGGTGGCAGCAGCACCCGAGTCTGTAATCATCTCCGCCGACGCGTCGTTCTACTAACATTTTTCTTTTTTAGTTTTAACCATCTAAATAAGCAACAGTAGAAAAAAAAGGATTTGAGCCCCATCAGAGAGCTAGAAGAAGGTTGTTCTAAGAGATACAAGGATCGGGAGCTGTCGGGACCGGGCTAAGAATTCCGAGCGTATCAGTGAGGTGGCAGCGGTAAACCAGCGATGCGAACGGACTGCCAATGAGTTAAAGACCTTTGACTTATCCGCTGCTGTCCTAGACATCACATACTATGTGGCACATTTTCTACCACCGGAGGCTATGCCAAATCACAGTTTCACCAAGAAGTCATGCCTTTGACGCTTCGTCAACCTATGATACTTACATACACAGTGCTGTGGTGTGAAAAAGATATTTATACATGTATATAGGAGCTTGTTAAGAAGGTCTCGTTTGTTAAGCTTTCTTAGCAATGACTAGTTTTACCATGAAAAGTCATGCTCTCTTATGGCAAAAGGTCAATCGTGAATACAAACATGGTATTGTGCATTTTATTATTGGCGTTCATGTTATCCACGTGGCTACATTTGGATTCGTGTGCTGGAACGCTTAAGTCAAGACCTTTTTTCGACGAATAAAGAAAAACGCATAGAATAATAATGATAATAGATAAACATATACAGAAACGAATATATTTTCAAAAACATATATATTTCATATATAACACATTCATATGGCATACTCGCAACTGTTTCTAGGTCTCGGCGAATGAGGACGCCACTGTGTGGATGTCGATTATGGCACCCCCTAGAAAACTTCAGCACTATAAATGGGCCGCTTTTGCAGCATTAGCTTGTACCAGGTTAGAGAACCTACGACGTAGTAGCATCTGTTTTTGTTGGGTGGGTTTAACTTCTTAGCAGTTAGGCAAGAAATCCTTATTTAGGGTTGCGATTGCTACCACCAAAAACATGGCTAAAACATAAGATTGTCGCATCGAATACATCCCGTGTGCTCAAACTAAAGGAAAAGTAACATTTTCTGTTCCTTTTACACAGCCGAATTCAGCCGCTGACGATAAATGAAGTGTGTTCTACGCCCGAAGCCATAGGTTAGATCTATGTTTTTAGCCAACGTCTAAAGACTTTCCATTTGAAGTCAGACATTTTTCAAATTTCGCTTATGTTTTCGCTAAATGTCAACCACTGCCCTCTTCGGTTACTTGGCTACCGTGTTTTTATACAGAATAAAAATTAGATTTACAAAACTGCATTTAAGCTCCAAAGTCTCTCAAGAAAAAGATGCCCGCACGAAACCTGATCTTGCCGGAGATGGACAACAGAACGAAATAGAAAACGGACAATCACAATACAAATTTATCGCTCAATAAAAAAGCTATATATATATATAGATATATATAGCATATATATCTATATATATATAGCATATATAATCCAACTTTCAGTAATTTCATTTTATCGACGATTCTATTTCGAGTTTTATTTTTATTCTATTTTCTTTTTCCTGAAACTGTGTGTAGTCTACAAAGATACATAAACCAGATTTCCCTATTTCTTTGTTGTCTAATTACCGCCATCGTCAGTGTCTCCTCCTCGTTTTTTTCTGTCGACCCGTGCGGAGCGTTGCATAGGGGAGTTTTCGTCCGCGCAAAAAGACGAGCGCCTCCTCCCGGAAGGACGCATCTCGTGAGACAAACGATATGACAAGTTCCTGCTTAGGTAGGGGCGTCAAAAAGGCAATAGCTACTTCCGAAACGTTTACCGAAACACCGGTAAGAGAAACACTGCTACCTGCTGACGTAGTTTTCTGTTCGTAGTGGCTTGTCGTGTTGATGTAGATTACCGCAAATTGTTATTTTACTCCGTGGATGAGACAAGCCGGAGCGGGTTTCTTGGTTTGCCCATCTTTATGCCAACCTATTCTTGTAACCCTTTATTCTCCTCTTTCCCGGCTCACCTCGATTTATTATACTTGGCATTGTTTTCGCTGCTACTTCCGCTGCTCTCTCTGCCTAGCCTGACTTGCAGCAAAAGAACAGCGCAACCAACATTTTTCCTACTTTAAGTTTTGTATCTCTCAAGAGCAATCCGTTGAATTTGTAACGTACTCCGTTCTACAAATGTCTTGCAAAAATCTAGTCATGCTGCTGATACTGAGGTAACGCATCGTTCCATTTATGTCTTGCCGCCCATTTCCTGAGAGTCTAAGCCGACCCGTGTTGCTCCGTCCTGCCCTGTCTTGTGCTGCCTTTTAGTCCTAACCCTGCAGCTTACGGTACTGCCGGTGTCAGCTGTAATAGTAGTAGTACCATTGATAGCTATGATGGCCTTGGCTGAGACACTTAGTGCTCTGTCGGACATGGGAGCCTTCATTTTGCCGTTTGCTTACACTGAGGTCCGTCCTTCCCTGTTTTTTCGTCGTCTTCCAACACGCCGTCGGGTCCGCCCCCGTAGCCCCCGTTACTCGCTGCTGCGCTGCGCCGCGGCCCCGTTTCGTTCTGTGGCTCATACAGACGGACTGACTCAATAGCTTCGACGTTCGTTCGCTCCGATTGGCAGCAATAACGATGAGCAAATTATTCCGACGACGTTATCAATTCCCAAGAAGTCTGTAAGGCAAAACTTGCTAGACCGGTCAGGTCGCTTGCAAGGGAAGTCCTTGCAAAATAACGGATCTGCTCGAATTTGAATTCCCGATACGCGTTGTCGTTTCGCTTCGTCCCATCGTCTTGCTGGTTTGACGGTGTCGTGAGACCTTGTCCGCAAGACAATCGCTTTAGCGAAGAGTGAGCTGCTAGAATAGTACTCAACAAACAGTTAAAGGAATAGCCAACCAACGCTCGGCTGGCAACCGTTCATCCCTTGGGAGGCCACGAGGTACTGGTTGGCTCTTTGGATCTGTCGCAACCTCTTGTAGTCGTTCAGAAAGTAGAAAAACCGACTCGCATCTTCGTTTAAGTTTCATCTCGGGTTTTTGTCGGGTGTTGGAAAAACTGAGCGCCAGCGCTGGACTGGTTTCACTCCCATCAGCATTTCCGCTTTTAGGAAATCCTCTACTACCGGCGTGTCTATTGGCTAAGCAGGCTAACTTCGATTCTCTGTCTCTCTGTCATTATTTTTTGCATTTCTCTCAAGCAATTTCAGCGCATTTTGTCGTACTCTAACCTATTCCCTTTTCTACCTCTGCAGAATTTGCCACTACCAACCTGACGCATGAACCAAAAGCAGATTTCATCTCCGAAGCACTGAAGACTCTTAAAGGAGGCCTTAGGAAAAGAGGCTTTCCATGCTGGTTCTCTTCTCGGCACCCACGCTCAAAGCCCCGAAGACGCGAAGGCAGGCAAAAGCAGACAATATCGGTGAAAGCTTGACTGCAGTGCCTCCGTCGAGGTGGGCCAACGAGAGGAAGCTCGTGTACGGAATATTATTCGATGTGTATGCGAAGTTCGAGACTTGGCCAAAGGGACCCATGAGACCGGAAACATCGGTATCCTCTAACGAATAAGAACACTGTGTCGAGCTACCTAATCCTATAAAAGCTCAACTTCAGGCTTATATGAATGCGTGTTGTCACGTAAATGAACAACCAAGTTACCTGAGCAGTTATCTACGTTAACATTACCTAAACATTCTTACATACTCAATGCTTACGAACGCTTCGGTTGTAGCTACGTGATAACACTGTTCCAGACTATTGCTTTACTGGAAGTAGCGATTTTGGTTGAACATGTTCGCTTCGGAACCCTAACATAATTTAATCGATTTCAAATAGTTGGCCTCATCCGCCTTATCAATCGCTTGTCCTTCTTTATTTCCTTATCGTTGTTTTCAGAAATTCGTCAGAGGAAAGACTGTTTCGCGATTTTACTACCGAAAAGTACCACTATAACTAGAGCAGATCAGCTGGCACAATCAGCCCTGTATACGATGATCTAAAACCGTCAGCCGGTTCTCGTTTGACGGTCAACAGAATCGCGCGGTCAGATCAATTAGTATATCCATCGACGACAGAAAGTGTACGGAATTCGAGGGACGCCCAGTAGTTTCCTCATCACCTGGTTTCAGCCAAATTCCGAACAAATTCTTGAGACGAGAAATATTGACGGTGAATGCGACTGGCTCGCTGCCGAAACACTAATTTATCGGAACGGCCTTCACCTTGGCTATTTTCGCTGCTGAAGCCTGGTCGGTCAGCCACTTGTCGTTGTTGGCTTTCGACAAAGAGACGGCTATGCCGCGATGCTAGAGCCCTGTTCCCAGTGTTACTAACCTAAGAAACCGCTTAGAAGGCGATCCGCTACCACAATTGCTGAATTTAGGAATATTTTTTCGGCAGAAACAAGTAGGCAACCATCTAACTTAGTAGTTTTCTATAAATTTCCTTTGTAAGCGACCGTCATAAGTGCAACGGCGATCTTCATCGGAAGCGAGTGTTGCTTAGCAGCGCAATCCTTCTCCATTTCGGTGACGATCACAGGCCACAGTAGCAGTAACGCTCAATGTGGCTGCGTCACAATGTTTCCCTAAAAGCCAATTCCTTCGGTGACTTGATGCGAGTTCGGGCTTGCTAGACGAGTCCTTTTTTTTCACTCACTGCACTTGTGTCAGTAGGTCGGTCGGTTCCTGAATTCTTTTTGCTTTGTTTGGTCCTATTTTCCTACTGCCGAAAGACGACTGTAGAATTTTTTTCTTTTCTTCTATACTAATTCATTGATGAGCTGGCCTAGTGACTAGTTGGTGTTCTTCTTCCATAAAACGTCAGTTATCGCCCGCGCACACACTCTTTCTAGATCTTGCCTCTTTATTCTTAAACAACCTTTTCATATGGGCTTGCCTTTAAAGCCGTTCTGCTTCGTCAACACTTGCAGCCCACGCAAGTCTCGGCCATGATCCTTGGCCAATAACGCGGCGCAGTAAAGGACGCGACGCGGCAATTCGCCTGCGTAGAATAATGCGTCTACGGTGCGTTTGCATTGGACCGCTGCCATCCGAAGGATCTAACTTTTAATAGATAAGTAGCTGTTATTGTTTATACCATTAAAGTGAGGTCGAGGCGGCATCCCGATTGGGCATCAATTTGAGGTGTGGAATGACTGTATTATAGAAAGCCAGCTGTCCTTTAGGTTCTCGACGCGAAGTAAGCGGAATTAATGAGTTGCCTCGACTCCAAGAAGCGTTCCACTTCTCATAGCTGGTCAAATTTCGGGAAGAATTTTTGCGACGAAAACATTTTTAACTCGTGAGTTGGTTGGTGGAGCTATTCGTCAATTTCAACAATACCCCGGTAAATCGCTGGCGGTGACTGATAAGTCGAATGTCACTAAATATAAATAACATTAGACAAGTTCCTTTTAAAGATTGAATACCAAATTAGAGCAGCATTGGCTGTTGCTCTTCAATGATGGCTACTATGCTTTTGTAAACAGACATACGTTCTGAATCTGTCTAGTACTCGAACTGGAATCGGCTAAAAAAAAAATGTGAAACAGGAGCTAGAAGGATAAACAATTTTGCTGTTGCCATGATTGCGGAAGTTCAATGCTTCGTTGCGTATTAAAAATCTAGATATGGCCGATTCGGGTCATTTCTCCAAGCCTACGTTTTTATTGCGTTATAAGCTTTTATAAAACTTTATAAACGTTATAAAACTTTTAACTCTAAGTGCCTATCGATATCAAAATGCATAATAAAAGGCAGTCAACCCCAATTCTACTACAAGTGCCTTATATATATATATATATATATACATATATATATATATATATATATATATATATATATATATATATAGCGGATCGATGATAAATCTATTTACAGAATAGGGTAAAGTATCTATGAGGTACGGCAAGACAAAGTCAAGTCTTTATAACGGTACAATCGGCAATTCAAGCAAAGCACTTAGTATTATGTTACCTGTTCCTGGTAAAAACTTCAGTCGAAACTAGGCATCTTTAACGGCGGGAATTTCGCATAGTATTTATTTAAGGTATATTTCCATATAGATACCACAGCGGACCGGAAACAGCTTTTCAAATGAAACCGCCTCCATTATTGACGACCTCGGTAATCACGGCAGAAGCAGAAAAGATGCCAGAAGAAGACTACGTGACAAAGCATAAGTAACACCTCTACTCGTAGAACAGGTAATCCTTTTAAAATATCATCTGCCTTCCGTACGATAGACCAGCTGTCAGGCTCAGACAATTTATCTAAAATGTACGCAACTGAAGAAAGGGTTCCCAGGGGGGAGTAATATTTGTGAATATTAAATAGACAAAGGCACACAAAAGACACGTGAATACATATACTAATCTCATCATAATACCACTGCAATATTAAATTGAGTAGTCTCGGTGCTGTGGAACGGTCAGAGTCGTTAGTGCCCGGAAAATCGACGGATGCCTCCATACCTTTTCCTTCCTGTGAACGAACTATAGTTTGTTATTTCTCATATAATACTTTACAGTAAACAGCTGGTTGCTTATCATTTAGATAAGCCAGTGGTGTTTTCCGGTTTACGATAGGGGCTCATTTAAAAAAAAATGGATAGCTGGTATTGACGCTAAACGAAGACAGTAGTAGCGGATTCCGCTGGTGGCTAAATGTCCACAAAGATGCAAGAAAATAAGCTATATGACATACGAATTTCCTTCCGTAGCAGGCTACTATAGCTAATTATTTATATCGCTGACTATATTATACTATAATATCGATAGGCGAACAGCACCGTTTGCTCAAGAAGGGAGACTAACTTCAAGTTCTAGATTTTTTTGGCATGGTATTCAGTTGAGATCAGATGCCCTACATGGACCTCGTACACTAAGGTGGAGGTTGGACAAATGTAATAAACACATTACTAAAAGGCTCAATTTAAATGTCAAACTTATGTTACTCTTATGTAAGGTGTTATATTAACAGATAACCTCGTACTTACCGTATTGGATCTGTCTTACGTCATGGATTGCACATAGCATGACAGGCATCGCGATTCGAATATGGCTCGTAGCGAACCTCAAAGCTTTACTGTCTAATCGTGTTAATTGATTTAATTAATTATTAATTAGCATTTTGATGGTATAAAATTGACGATTTTGACAGTTTTTCCTCATGAATGCTGAAACACCAAGCTGATTCAAAGAAAAGCTGCCCCCCAAAGATGCCACAAACGCCTTATAGTTCGCCTTAAATGATCTTAACGAGTTTCTACTTTACATTCGATTATACCTCGCTCCCATGCTATTCTATAACACAAGTACGTTGTAACGATAATATGCAGCTTAACCCTCTTCCTGCTAGCTATATACGACTTAAACATTGCAAGGCGCTCACGTTGACGCCAAATTGCTGTTGACACACTGATAGCCTTTAGCCCATTCGCGTCTTTTATCATTGGCGTAACGTCCGTGATAGTGAGAGAAACAAAAGCGCAATATCCCCCTTGGATATAGGAAAACGAAGTTAGTCTGTACACTGCATTACTGCATGTGCATACATTACAACGTAGTAAGTGAAAGACAAAAAGGTCATACAAGGGTTGGCTTGTACTTATAAATAAAAAATGGCTTGTAAATCCCCGGCTGGGGAGCGGGAACGCCTTGTAGGGTACTTCACATAATGAGCAGCGACTGCAAGAATAACTTCTTCGGATGAACGGCCGGCGGGGTTGGCTGAATGCAATGGGGACGATGGAGGCCGCAGAAGATAGATACGCGCCCCCAGTAAGAGAACAGGGAGTATAACGTGCAATGTTTGCAATCTTTACCAAGTGCCGGGTATGACGTTCCCCGAGGCGTTTTTCAAGCACCGACTCTCTTTCCTTTTCTCACTTGTGCCGCATTTTCTCTGTGTTCATGTTCGCTATAAGATGGCACAGTTGGCACATTGGCCTGAATGTAGCGGGTATTTTGCAGACATGGCCCTGGCGTACGGCTCAGGGCCATGCCTGCCAAAAAAAAGATCGCAATGTCTTGGTATCTGATGTGCTAGCGTGCAGCAGGAAGCTCAAATACTCTGCTCGCCACTGGTACACTTAATAGAGAAGCGACAGCATCAGTGACAGAAGCAAGAGGAGTTGGAGACTCGTGTGGACTTGGGGGCCAACATATGGGCCGTTTCAGTGGATATGTATGCGAACGGCTCAAAGCGTTTAGCAAGTGCGGCCAACCTCAAATGGCCCCAAATCAGGGAGCCCTTTCACTTCCGGTAGACCCAGCCTGACACTGCCTTACCCCTCTTCTTCTGTGCACATTTCAACAATGACCTGAGCCAATCACCGGCAAAAGCATAGCTCGGCAGCGTCAGAGACAGCGGGCCACTAGAGGATAAGCCGGTACAGGTCTATAGCTGACTCTTTCTATATAGTATATAGTAGGGCTATTGGACCATCACACGTCATCCAAACGACCTTGCTATATCAAGCAGCAGTTTCGCTGAAGGGACCAAGACGTGTGGGACGGCAGACCGAATGCCAACGGGCTTTTCGGCCGTTGCTTAGGTCCCCAATGTAGCAAGTGCGTGCCGCAAGGACGAAAGCCGTAGAGGACTCTGTAGCAACCAGAGCCACGGTACCTGGTAGTGAACGCTCTCGGCAACGCCTAGAGACTAATACCCATTGTATAATACGGATGTAGGATTGAGTTGTTCGTAGCACTGAATCTCTAGTAGTTGATCTTGGGGCTAGCGTAACGGCATGATCTTTCCACACCAGTAAATTGTGTACGATATACCAGAGTGAATCGTGCTTTAATCGTTCTAGTGGCAGCTGTCGTGGCGTCTTGTTTGCTAGGCCAAACGCTCGCTTTGAATTTTCAAATCATGGGAACTACTTGTTCTCGTTTACGTCAGGCCTCTTTCATTGACATGATCTCAAAGCTCTCTTAGTGCTAAAGCCTTAATTATGTGTACAAATGCTAGTAATGATATTCGGCAATGGTAGCAGTTACACATGACTCGTGCAAAAAAAAAATAAGCACACAGTAACTGTGAGCTTAATTTATTTAAACCCAACTAATAATGTTCCGACGTATAAATATAGAGCTAGCTCGGCGTAAATACCGCACCATGTCGCAACGATATTAAAATTTTGCTTAAAATCAGCCAGGTCCTTAAGAACCTATGCTCGAAGCTGTTTTCCAGGAAAAAAAATTCTTCAGCTGTTATTAGCTGCTACAAACTGAAAAGTAAAATTGAAGTAATAAGACAAAGTGCAATGGTATGCAATGTCTATAGGCTGGAATTTTTATCTAATATGCTTAGTTTCACTAAACTAAGGTTACTTTAAAGCGCTCTGAATCAATAATATCGAGACAGAAAAATAATATATTTCTCAAATATTGAACGAATTCAAGCAGAACCAATAAAACTTGCTTTGCTTTCCACATAAATAACTTGATATTGTCCTAAGCATCCTCAAACGAATTGTAGTTCGGTCCTAGTCGAGTTGTCTGCGTCTCAAGAGCAAAACTCGTATAGCAGAATATGGGATCGAGATTTCACTGCCTGCTGATGCCGCTACCATTGCTGTTTAATCATCGTCGGTTGTCATGCTTCCCGTCATAAAGGCATATGCAAACTTCGCAGACGTTCACGTCCTATCGCATGATCGCACCACTTCACAGTTCTACGTTGAGACTTTTTAGCGCAGCCGATTCAATGCCCTGTGCAGGCAGCCGGACAGCCTCACGCCGGTTCTTGCAATATCCGTTTTCCGCTTCCAGCACGCTCACAAACTGAGCCACGCAACCAAGCGATTTGAGCACCTCGACGACTACCAGATGTTATGCCCGTCGAATGCTTCATACTACATGCCACGCTCGCGATAGTAATATGCCAGTGAGCAACGGCATAACATATCTCATATGGGGATTTTTCAACGACCTCTCGGTCGGTACGTAATTCTCGTTTTCTTTGTAACGTTATGATAAAGCAGTAAAGTCTGAAAACGGAACAGAGGATTTTTTTTCCGGGGTGGGTGGGGTCTGGAGGGCATAGGGAGAGCTAGAGTCCGAATATAGGCGCGGATTCAGTATTCATAGTGAGTTCTAGTTGCAAATTGTGTAGTTATACTCCTATAGTGCGACCATCTCTTTACTAAGCTAGATTCGTTTGCGGCCATTGGACTATTCGCGATCTTACCTCAAACTTCATAGTACTATTTCGGAAATCCTTTTTGTCTCCTTGTGCTCGTAGTAACCACTCAAAAGAAGGTATTATATTTCTATGCATCATATAGGGCAAGTGACTGGCCGGTTATCTTTATTCGGGTTCACAGCCGAGTTCCAATAGCGACTGGCGCTTCAGCAACCGCTGGTTAGCTGTATCCGGTCTAAATCAGCAATGGTCGCTAGCTCATCATCTTTTGTTGCCAGCAATATCGCCCTCCCTCGAGGGGCTCGCACACGAAAAATATAGAGATAAAATATATAAGTTGAAGCTGGTTTGTGTTTACGTTCAGGTTACACTAACTAGACAAATCTGACGCCGGTGCGCCTTGCTCTAATTAGTAAGGCATGCAATGCTTTTGAAAAAAAGGTACTGGCATCACCAACTCAACGGGCGATTACCAATGAGCGAGTTGTAGCGGCCCCCGCGAGGCAGCGTTCTTTTGAGCGAGCTGTGACCAGTGGAGGTTAGCTCATCTGCACCAGTGTCCGCTACGTCACAAACTCACATCGGTCTTGATCCCGTTGAAGACACAACCACCTGCGAAACCTCACCTGCGACTAATCCTAATGTAATGACAATAGTTAATCTGGTAGTTCTCCTTTTGCCGTCAGACAGGAACTCACCCCCTTTCTCTGAGTTCGCTTTCTTAGCTTGCCACTATTTGAATTTATAGCCCTCGTTTTCCACGTATTGTAGAGATGTGGGGCGCAAACGCACACTTAGACACAGACGCTCTTAAGTGAGATCAAATACGTGTTACGTATTAAGACCCATGTGGCACGCGGTGTTGCCGTCATCCGTGGGAGAGCTGCATTCAGAAGAAAAATAGGATACATATATCGGCAAGAAGTGAAGGCGAGATGGAGCATTTCGTAACCATAAATTGCTGGTAGAATGATGCAAAGAAAAAGTGTTAAAGACGAGATTTATTTGCCCCTTGCCGAAGCTATCACGCACTAGATGAGACGAGGAAAGTATCTAACCGCCGCAGACTTTTTTTTTTTACATTAAAAAAACATTCGATTTATTTTATACATATATATAAGGAAAACGCCAGTCAAGAATATTGGTGTAAGCATTGTGGCCTTATAGGTTTTTACGCATAAATATATATATTCATGGAAGTTGCTTGCGAAGCATCGCGAGGAATCTATTGACAAATGGAAAAGAAGCACTGTTTTTTTGTACGTATCGATGTGTTGATCTGTTTTGCCTAAACCGTTGACTGCGTGCAATACGTGATTTTCCGTAAGCCTGCTGAACGCTAAATCGTCATGTAGCGCGCTACTGGGACACTCTTCTCATAGCTATTGTATTGTTATCCTCAAATAAAAACATAAACATTCATGTCAGGATATGGGCACGACTGATTTGAGCACCGCATTTGCATCTAATAAGTGGACACCGATAATCGCTGGAGCATTAAGCTACTTGATCAGTTTTTCGATTAACAACGTACCACTTCAATGAGAAGGTGCCAAGAACCGAAAAGGCTCAGCTGTCGGCGTCGGTCTGCATCAGGCCGCCAGCGGCCTGCATGGCATGAGCATGGCCAAGTCAAGAACTCACTTTTACATCTATTCAAGATAGCGAAATCACTGAGATTGTACTGTTGCCGACGCTACCTTCTCTACCGTCCCCGCTTTTACTAACATCAAATCTATTGCTAAGTTAACGACGTTGCGGCTGTTGTTAGTGAGGATTTCCTATCTGTTGGTGCTGCTGACCCAGTGAATCGCACCAGAAACTTCGTGCGCGAGCAGTACGCTACCGGCAAAATGTATCGACCTTTGTATTGCAGTAGTTGAGTGTTACGTAAGGCTGGGAGTGAAACGCTCATAGGAAACAATTGTGTGGCACAAACGATGCTTTTATTATTGTTGTGGTACTTCATTCAGCTGTTGCCCGATTAGTCTACCATAACCAGTCGGAGGCGAGCCGTGCTTTGCTTGAATCCAAACGATCGCTCGTCACACCTTCCCAACACAGGTGGCAATAGTCGCGTTACATAGTTGTCTGTTGTTGTCACAGCCCGTGGAAAGCGTTCTACTGACTAACATCATGTAACATGTAAACGTATGTACGCAAACACATCAGTTCCATCTTGTAATGTTGTGAACGAATGGTAATGTAACGCTGGGTTTTTGAGCTATTCCAGCTGACACAACATAGAGCTGTTTGTTGGCTCCGCACATACGGAAAACTTGGAAGATTGTTATGTGTGTTGGAAGATGGCTGACGGGCTCGCTCTAGTAAACAACAATAAAAAAGAAGCTTTTCATGAGCGGGACCTTTTTCGGGAAACCAGAAGAGAATCTTAACAGGGCCCACAATAACATATTAAGATCGCCATCGCTACCAGCGACAATAAATAATATTAAAATACTGAAGAACGTTCTTAAACTGCGAGGGAAGAAATACCGTGGTTGAAGTTTACTAGAAAAACTTCATCTGCGTGGACGATCGTAGACACATTTAACTTCAAGTGAACACAACAGATGCATAAAAAAGCTGCTATAGTCGTTATCCATATAGTGGACTGCATGTCCATCTAAATCACCTACCTCACTCCCTAGAGAATGCATTTTTTATTTTTCTATTTTATCGGGGGTTCTTCACCAGGTGGTGCAACTTGATGCGAACAGGGAACAGACTAATAGAACTTCACAGATGAGTAGTTTTTTGGCTTAGCAGTCGGACGACTCACTACAAGCAAATACAGGTGTAAAAAAACACTCGATTTGATGGTGAAAATTTTACGAAAGACGTAAGATTAATCACCTTCATAGGCGTATACTGAAAACAACGCGGTCAGTCAGACAGACATTGACCTTTGGCATTCTGCATGAAAAACGCGACAAATTTCTAACGAATATTCCTCACATCTCCCTTGTACACGCTATACACTATGACCTCTCGCCGCAAGACAAAGTTCAAACTGACAGAACAGTTTGTCTTAGCGCACTTAGCAATAGTGTGAATCATCGTTATAGGTTAGATGGCGACAGGACGCCACTGCAGTAAAGACGTCAGCAAACATCATAGACAACAATCAGCCGATCAACTATAACTCAAAGAGTTCGGGTCTTCAACCGTACGCTTGTACGAACCCATGGCGACACTGAGACCCGTTACCGCACCTCCTGCCACGACTATTGTCAAGATCCTCGTTTCTAAAGTCTCTTGTCAATGTACACAAAGTAAACGCATTCCTGCGACAGCGAAAACAAAGGCAGATAGATAACCTACAATAATATTGTAAAGTGATCGCTATACGAGCAGACGAGCCATGGGAAAACTTACAGGTGCAGTATCTCTTTCCTCGTAGCGTAACCTTGAAATACGTCGGATCCACTATTAAATCGTCGTACGTATAACACTGCTGGCGAGCTGACCGTTACGTCCGTTCCTAATCGATAGAACTGCACTTGATACGTTAAGTCGCATCTGACTATTATTGCAATAGCTTTAGATCACGTGGAACATGTCACTCTCTGACGCAGTTTCGCTTATTCAATTGTCTTCTCTGGCGGGTACGAATCACAGTAATCGAAATAGACTGCAAGCTACACGTATTAAATATGCTTCTTTCTTCCTTCATTGCGCTGTTCTAGTATGTCGAGTGAATATATGAACATAAAGCCAATCAAAGCGGCTAAGTGTACATACGCGAATGATATAGATAATTTTAACCCGTTTCTAAAAGTGGGTTCCATATTGACGCCAACGCTGGGACGCTAGATGGGAAATAACTTCAAAGAGTTTGCGTAAAAAAAATAGGTTTGAAGGAGATATTCCAGCGACAAGCTCTGTTTCTCTCCAGTCGAATGAAGACAATTATCTCAATCCATGTAGCCAACGGATAACAGTAGTGTGTAAATAAATATTAATAGATCGCAGTTCTTTATATCAGGCTATGCTAGACCAACATCTTGTCCTTTGCCACACATTGCTTGGACAAGACTATTTAAAGGACTTCCTTTAAGCGCAAAGGCAATGCGTACTACTGGTGAAATGTCTGGGCCGCTGCGTGCGGAATGTTTTGGGATAGGTGCGTTGTGGGATGTTTCCGCAAACAAATTGCAGGCCGACACTGCAGCGACCAAACGTGTTAGGGATATCGCAACGAAATACGAAAAGACGTTTCCACCTAAGTCGCTAACTCAATAATCACTGTGTCCATCATCCTGAATTTGCCCCTGCCCCGGCGTCTCTCTACTACGTTTGTCGATGTGCCAACATCGCCGCACCATTCACGCTACTACAATAGAACGGGCCGAGGGTTTATTCCTCTGAGCGGCTTCACTAGTAACACTCAGCAGTGAGAGCAAATGGAAAAAAGTCCTTAGCTTCTGCCTACTCCTTAACTAGCAGGTGGCCAAGTCGACAAAAAGGTAAGTTGGGCTAAGCAGGATCGGCAAGTAGGGCGACAGATATACTCGTTCGCCCTAGGAGCAACTTTTGTGGTACAACGAGGTTTATATATAGGTAGAAAGGAGGAGGAACGAGAAATAGAAAAAACGCATAGATATCTTACGGCCAGATAGGCTGTTTGCAACGGTGCCGAGACAAACGTAGAGGACGTTGACGAAGCGAGAGCTTCCTAAAGCGGTCAAGGGGAAAGGGCTGCTAGCTGGGCAGTCGGAACCACGGAAACAGGCGGTAGCAGCCATGTCCGTATATACAGCGAAAGCTCACAAAGATACAAGCAGTTGGGCTCACATACAGACGCACATAAAGTTAATGGGGTAATTGAGGAACTTTGAAAGAGAGAAGCAGACGTCTCGTGGGTAGCAAGGTAGCGCAATATTTTACCTGCGAATGAAGCGAATTTGATCTCAGCTAAGACAACCGGAAGCAACTGAAAGTGAAGAAGCAACTACACGCTATGACCAAAGACGACCGCGCAAGTAAACTGTTGAGACTAGCAGTAACCCTGAAATGCCGCTCTCACTGCATTAAGCCGTAACGCGGTCCCATGGGCTATTTACCTCCAAGCTATTCTGAGCAACCTCACCGTCTGGAAAAAGCGAAGAAGCTGCTTTCTTTAAGCCATCCCATACGACGGGTATTTTCGTAGGTCCTTTTTGGCGATATTATTTCTGCTGTCGATGATATCGCTGCTGTTTTGATGTGGTAATTGTGTTGAGCTTATTCAAGCTCAACGATCTATAATAAGCTCAATTGTCAGAGTGAATAAGCGAGCAGGGCGGGTGACCGAATAAATATCGCGTAGTAATATGTACTATGAAGTCTATTATAGCATATGGACATTAGAATTTCACCATGGGATTGTCAGTAGCAGCAGGCTTTGTGATGTATGTACAAAACAACAAGACAATATTTGTACTCTTAAATGCAGTACTAATGTAGTTCTTGGCAGCACGAGATACACAGACCTTTTCTTTATACAGCTTAATGGGCCAGACGTGGCCGAGGCATCTCACCCTCATGCTTCACTGCTGGTTGTTGTCGTTATAGTTTGTGTGAACTTGTGACATGTGGTTCAACAAACGCGTCTGTGCATCACCAGGTTATTGAAGGTTGAAGCAGAAGTTCGTAGCTTCTAGGACAACGCAAAGTCGCCATGATGACTGCGATGACACGGCCATGTCTACAGTGATGTCTCTAAATATTCACATATTCATCATTAAAGTATTGAAAGTATCATGGACGACTAATGCTCATGCGCTATCGGTGTTTAGAATTTTCAAAAGTGACAGAATTGCGGCTAATGTCTTTGCGCTCAAAGAAGTAATGAAATATATTGGCATATATTTATTATGTCTCGGTTAAGTAAGACCTCATAAATACTGCTATGTTCGCATAATAATAAATTCGATGTCGCGGGCAAGGAACAACCTCAGTGCTTCCGGCGGACACTACCACAACGGCGTACTGAAAGCTTTCGGCAAGCCTACCCACGCCGCGGCGCCTTCAATGCGTTGTCCTGCGTCTATTTCTACTTTATCTCACTAGAAGATCCATGTATCTCAGTCCTGTTTGCATTACTTGTCGTTTGGATAAAGCACTGTGGCTTATGCTGATTATGATCGATACCGGCTACATAACCGTACGCTAGCTGACTTTTCAACACATCAGTTTTTGACCGGGGTGAGCATCGCATAGGACCGGGGCTCTGACGGCAACGAACACGACAACACATAACGATCAACAACAAGCAGCGAGGAAATGACATTTTCTGAATATCAACCTATACAGAGCGACCCAGCCGTCCGGTTCGTCCGGGCTTTTTCATCACCGTCTGGCCATGGGCCGTACGACTTCACAGCGCATCCATCGCCAATCTCTGGCCACAGGCATCGCTTCAGGGGTGCCTCCGCATGTTGGAGCCGTAAGCCATCCAATTTAACGAGCCCATCAACCAGCTGGCACTCCGGTTCGTCTCTCCCTATACAAATTGTCGTCTATGTGTTGTCTCCTTGTCTGAATTTCGAGCGCTGCGTCGTGTATTCCCAAACATACTGTTCTGTTCCGCCACCAGCTCCCGCTCGCTTATATACGCCCGCACACACACAAACACAGAGTGAGATTTGGTGCTTTGTTGCAACCATCGTTGCCGTCTCTGATTTCCAGCGACAGCCACTTTTCTGTCTCTCGGTGTAATGCGCCGCGTCAATTCAGTTTTGATGGCGGTAAGCAATGATTGTTGAGATCGCTGCTGTGGCTGTTGACGGCGGTCTTTGCCTGACGCCGACTGCGTGCTGCTGCCGCTACCGCCCCAGCATGACGGTAACGGCTACACTGACGGCAACGGCATCGAGAATAATTCGCGAACGACGTCAGTTGTGAGAGGTTATCGTACATCGTTTTTGTGAGCAGCTACAGCCGAACCAGTGAAGCCGGCTAGTCAGACAGGCCTATCGGAGCGACGGCAGTGACATGGACCTACATTAAAGTAGCTGGTCGCAAGCATCAAGCACCTCCAGCGTAGAAGCGGTAGCAAAGCTGAAAGCCCAGGAAGGCCAATAAAGGAACGAGCGTGTCTGTAACAGCAGTGACCACACAGGTGGTCATCATCTGAGCCCTTCAGTGTGTGCGGCGTGTGTATCGCGGCTTAGACAAAAGCAGGCGGAAACAATTTGGGAGTTCTTTGTGGCAGTTGGAGAGTTATGGCAATCAAATGCTCCTACCCAGTATGCTTTGGTAGCAACACACTTTGACTAGGCCCCCGAAACCAGCGCCCTGTCCCCTTCGGCTGTTGTTTCTTACTCGCTCTCGATAACGCTTTTCGACTAAGGGCCGACTCGACAATCTTAGCTATTGTCAACGGACCTATTCGTAGCCATTAGTCAGAAAAAAAAACATAGAGGAAGCCCATTCAGTTGAGTCACTTTGTTATAGGGATATGTTTCCTATGTAATTAAATTTAGCGCGCTTTGAAAAACACACACAGTTTTACAGAAAAGTACCTCTCAAGGTTTTGCCGGTTCTTTTTTTAAACAGCTATTGAATCGGGCGATAAGAATTTAGTTTATCTAATGAGAAAGAAGCGCAGACAATCAGGAAAATAGGAGACGAGTCAATGATATTCACTTCTTGGCGTTTTCGGTTGCTCTATCAATTATAATCTTTCTATGTTGAGCATGTAGCAACAAAAAAGGTCGTCACATCTATTGTCTGGACGTACACAAACCATTAATGCATGTGTGTACAACTCTTAATTGGCCAAGAAGCAGAGAATAGAAACATTACCTTTGTAGAAAATAACTTTTAGCTTTGAAATTGAATGCTGTGCCCCGTTCCGTTTTAGCATTAAACGATCCGACCTCTGACCTAACTATTATTTACGATCTATATTGACATGTTCTGAAATACTGACATGTCTTAGAGTTTGTCGTCAGCAGCTCTGAGGGCCGACTGGATATCACAGAGACTAGAAAGCTGAGCGTGTCGTCTTTTTGTGCTACATAGAGAACAGAGAAGATATAGAGATCTATTTGTTTACCCCTTTAGACACGTTTCGTTCTTTAGGTTAATTTGAATTGAAAAAAAAAAAAGTTATTTTTCTAAGTTAGTAACATTGACCGAGAGTAACAGAGCTAATTGTACGAGTAACGATCCTCGTATCATTTTACGAAGTAATAGCTATAATTTAATACTATAAAGGATCACATTCGTTTGGCATTTGAAAGGCCTCCAAGTTACCAGTTATAGCAAATGGTAGCGAAGCATACGCTTGGAGCGAAGATTCGAGGACAAATAATAAATGTACAACTTATTAGTAGATGAAAGTTAGCGAATTAGAAATGTCGAAAAAAATGAACGTATCTAACACAGGACTCATTAGACATCAAATGTGTTACCATTTCTACATGTAATAAGGTAAATATTTAGGTAATTATATTAGGTACTGGAACTTCATATGGTCTCCATACACCTAACTTATTGGAAGTTTGATAGTTTGAAATAAGATCTAACAGTTTTAACATATTAGAAAAAAGTGTCAATAGACAGTTCTCGGCGAATTCAACGTATGTGACAGAATATCAGGTACGTATTATAGGGCCTTGATTGTTGTCCGATTAGTCACTTTTCTATTACTTCACTTCTCCGTTGCTACACACATAATTGTCATATGCATCCAGTGAAGACGGATAGAAAGCTTACGATCCGTTTGAGCGCCGGAGGTCGGGGGCCTGTTTCTCAGTAACTACCTCACTTTTTCAATAGACGTATTGTTCAGCTTTTTTTTTTTGTTTCACCGAGGTTAAATGTTATAGACGATGTAGAAATGCGGTTGGTTCCTGTATTTTTTCTTTTTCTCCGTCCTTGTTCATGAGTGGCTCAAATGCCTGCCCGCGTCCTAATGCGTACGCTTTATGCTCGCAAGTCAGGGCATCCGCATGTTGCTTATACGATATATATTGGTACAAGATCTTTTCGGGTAAAAAACAGCGTAACAAAAAAACTTCTTACCTACCGACAACCACTACACATCACCCCCAAATGCCAGCAGAAAGGCCTTATTACGTTGCAACGATACTGAGATTTGATGTATACCAGCAATAATATGACAGAATCTTCTATTGTAAATCTTATACATATAATAGATACTTATATTAAATACATTTCTAGTAACTTAGACACACTTTATCTATATGTTGCACAAAAAAGCGGGATGCACAGCAGTTATGTAGCATTATATGTTTAACACTACATACACGTACCGCTGTATGCTAGCGCTACGAGCCGAATACTATGTGCACTTTTGGGCGGGAATGGCGACCGCGATGATCATGTTAAAACTGATATAGGGGTCACGGAAGGATGTGCGATACTGACGTCCAAATCTGAACTTTCTTCAAATCGGGTATATATTGATGGAAGTGGGAGCAAAGTGGGACGGACTAGCAAATGTGTGTATACGCATATACGTAGGAGATTATTGTATCACAAAACAGGTAACATTGGAAAGAGAACCAGTGAAAAGCTAAAAAAAAGATCCTTAAAGATGACAATTACTGCGACTGCTATCAAGTTATCGTCTACTGCTTTCCTAACTTGAGTCACGATGGTAAAGCACCCAGTGCTGGCAGGGTCACACACAATCAACGGACGACAATGGCTTTCTTTAGCTAAATCCAGCTGATTCAGCACTGATTGACGTCCACTGCCAGCGCTCTATCAGACGTATAATATGGACAGTGGTAGTACGTTATGGTCATAGTAATGCCCCCAGTAGCAGTAGTACTTGAT
The DNA here is from genome assembly GCF_002443255.2 of Varroa destructor. NCBI lineage: Eukaryota > Metazoa > Arthropoda > Arachnida > Mesostigmata > Varroidae > Varroa > Varroa destructor. Next base: position 27,952,314 of record NW_019211458.1, on the reverse strand, counting down.
GCGGTAGAAAACTAGTCTATTGGCTGGTGGCTGAGGCAATGGGGCGGACCCTTGGCAAAGGGCATGGCATTGAGCTGCAATAGTAAATCATTTGGCATACGGATAGAAACGCTATGGAAGAACAGGGAGGTAATAGGCGTTCAGTAAACGAATCGAATACATGGGCTGGGTGGGGAGACACGTGGAGATACAGTGGATTTTTTGTTGGCAGAGATATGGATAGAGCAGTATTTTCTGTTTGGTCTCTTAAGTCTCTAGGCGGCTGCATTGAGAACTATCTGAAGCAGTTGTAGAAGTATAAACAAATGGCTATAAAGTATGCGAGGGGATTTATCTTTAGGCGAGCAAAGAAGAGGTGCATACATGTAGAAAAAGAAATACATACGGAGAGAGAAATAATACGCAATACGACACGACGAATCGAGAGATGCGAGAGTTGAAAATGGCGAAATGGGAGACAAATGTTGAACACTTTTGGGCAAAACGATTCTAACATCATTGGCAATTCTGCGTCCTGAAATAGGATTCAAATGTGCGTCTTCATAGGTCAACCTCGATTAGGCCAATGAGGCGCGCTGCCTAGGGCGACAACAACATTTCCAAAATGCACAAGAAAGCTGAATTGGGCGAGGGTGACTCTCTGTTGAGTGGCTCTTGCCACTGCAGCGGCCGCTGCTACTTTGTCGGTTCGTATTTGAATAGATAAGGGCCTATTATGCATGTCGCTTGAAAAAGAGGCCTACGATAGGAGTAACACCGCAAAAACTGCCGGTTAAAATATGCTATTTACATTTCTGCGAGGTTTAGGGAACGCGTATTGCATAACGGCAGCTCCTTGAAGGTTGCGAGTGTTTACTGTCGGCTCTACATATCAGAAAGATTAATAAACTTTATATTCTTTAATCTTTATTGCAATTAATATACAGCAGGTATTCGAATGTATATTGCTAGGACGGTATGACTTGATTTCTTAATGATGAATAAAAAATGAATCCCGAACTGTTACAAAAAACAACAAACGTGAAAGCACATTGTGCTAACATCAAGCCACGTAATAAACATCCAACCAGAAGATTAGCCCATCCTTCGAAGAGTTAAACCTTTAAACGTTTGCTTGCCCATAACATGAGTGTACGATAAGCACGACTTGAACAGGATCAGCAAGAAGAAAGAAGACTAGGGAAGGTTTGTACGATTGAAATGTTATAAATAATCATTAAAACATTTTTCCTATCCTCAGTATCGCAATCGAATTTTGTTGGCGCAAGTTACTAACTAAGTTATGGATCGATACATGCATATCTAAATAAATCATTGCCATAAAACAGCACCGCTACCATGATTATATTAACTCATGTACAGTTATCGATTAGCTGTTTTATGTAGCAAAGGGGCTCTGTTAATTCTCAGCCTCCCTAGTCGACTGATTTGAGACAATAGACTCAGTTATTCTATCAGCTGTCATCAATAAGTCTCATTTTGTAAAATCTCCTTTGAATTTGTCTATGTGCGTATATGTACATAGGATAGCCAATAGGGCAAGACGATACTCAGGAAAAATTCTCAAAAAATATCGCAGGATGGCAAAAGTCCTTTAAAGACGATAGCTCAAACATCGAAGGGGTTTTTGACCGAATGCCACACTAGAGGCAAAGTACACTGCGTTTGGCGAAAATACAATTCTAGCTATTACGTTTTGTCAGTAGTATCAAGTCAACCTTATTTATCTCGTTATGTCAAAACGATAGCGCTTCGATGGCGTAAATCCTATTGGAGTTGACCTCTGATCTAAGGACTTTACTGAACCATACTTCTGAATAATGCCTCGATGCTTGGTAACACTGTCTCTGTACGCTGCGTGTACGAGTCTTCCTTTAAGCTAGCACTCTGTGACTATTCCATCACTAGCTCTATTTTGGATTTATCATCGTTATTGTAAAATTTCTCGTATATTCAATGATAGAGCTAGCCGTTACTACTTCCCCTAATTTCAAGTTCAGCTCGATGCTTCGGAGGTTCCTTCCACGAATACTGTGTTTTCCTACTTACGGCGCGCTTGCTCTCGTTCGCATCGCCCTCTTGAGTTTATTTGCTTCTATTTTCGTCCCACTAGGGGGTTATTCTTGCTAACGACACGCGAGGAATTGAAAAACAACGGTGGTTCCACAACGCAGTACTGCGGAGCAGTACGACAACAGTGATGACGAATAAACGGACAGACAGATGACGAAAAGCGTAAAGACCAACCAGACCACCACCCGTGGCTAGCATTTCCAGTATACAACAGGACAGTCTTGCACTAACATACCGCTTCTGTTCTTGGTGGCAGCGCCGCCTCTGCTAGTCCGGTCTCGTTAGCTTCTAAAAACGCCAGTTCCTCGTTGATTCTCTTTCCACTCTGGTCCTTTGTGCCCCTGCGCCGTTCCGTTTTGTCCTGCGTTGCTGAGTTGTCGGTAGTCAGCTGGGCGACCTGGCTCTAGGCCTTGCCTCTACTGTAGCCCGTTCCAACAAACTAACACCCTGCGAAACAAACCATAGAATAGACAGGGGGTCGAAAAGGAGCCAAGGACTAGGCACTTGGGGCAAACCAGTAGTGAGATGCGAGTGAGCGTGCAAGAAGGATGGGTCTCGTTTTTCACAAGACGACGGCTGGGGCAACCGCGCCTGTCAAGCAAGGAGCACTCGGTCGTTCGGTGGTTCTTGCGTTCTCCCCTCCGCAGACACGCAGTGCTAGCGAGATAACACAGACACGATGATTCTTGTCACGTATTTAATCTAAATATTTTAAACTGATTTTTTATTGTCGTCCACGACGCAGCCGGCGTACTGCCTGCTGTGGCTGTCTCGCACGCAGCGGCCGCCGTTTTTGCTACCGACTCGGCAGCCATTTTACCCGATTCACTCGCAGCTGCAGCGTGTCTTGACAGGAACGCATCAGCCTCTTGGTAGCGCCGTTCGAGAAAGTCCAACCCGTGAACTTTCAACTTCTTGCTACTGCACGCCCTGTATCGCTCGTCGTTTACTTCTCTGTCCTTCCTGTCCGATTCTCCGGTAGTGCTTTACTTGGTGGACTATAGCTTCTTCTAGATGATATCGACACGTTATCACGGGCGAGAAAGCCCTTTTTTTCATGGTATCTTCTATGGTTGTCCGGCCGTCAACTTTGCCTCCTCTAGCACATCCGAACGCATGGGCGACTGCGTGATGTCCTGGTCATTTACGGGAGTGTTGGTTCTGTCGGATATCTCATACGTATGTTCTGTCCTTATTTATTGAAAGTTACCGGCAGATTGCGAAGATGTTGCATCTAACCGTTATACACATCGTGCCAAAGAAATAACAGGAAACATCTGTTTGATCAAATACAAACCGAACCGAACAAAGATACCCATGCTCGTGTTTGTTCTTCTTCGCTTGCCGAATGCCTTTGACAGTTTCCGGACGCTTCTGCTGCTCTTCCACAGGACCATGCAAGTGAGCAAGGCATGTCGTGGCCCAGACCAGCCCAGGATTGGGTCAGCAATGTATAACGTACAACAGCGAGAGCGCTATAATCGGCATAGCTGCGTATACGGGAAAATCGTACTAACGCCACATATCCACTGCAATTTATCAATAGGTAAACAGGTACTAATGAGTATCGTATTGGGCGTTCAGATTCATTACTCCCGTAACGTACTGCTAGGGAAAAGTTTACGTAGCTATACGCTTGATGCAGAATACACGCAGTTATAGTACTACAGTTCGTTGATACCTATAGATTGACAGTATAGGTGATTCTAATTCTGGCCGAAGTGACATACACTAACGGTAACGGCAGCACAACGAATTTTGCCTGACCATAAAACGGCATCACAGCGAACAGCTAAAATGTCCACGGCTAATAAAAATTCGATCAAACAAACGCTTGTCTCGTTTTTTTTGTATGCAAATTGCGAAAAAACTACTTATCTGTTTTACTTATAGACACTATAAACTGGAAGCTTGTATGCGCGCATATGTGTGACGGAAAGCTCGCTGATTTAGTGCCACACAAACAGTCTATGGTGGCGTCGATTTCTCACACCGAAAGCCACAAAATTAATCCGGCTTTATGCTTGAATCCGTGGTACACTTCTCGCCTATCAGGCAAGCCCAGTAGCAGCAGAAACAGCAGGTGACAAATGGAAGTGCTTAAATTTGTACGGGACACAAACGACGTCCAAACATCCGCGAAAATAGTTTACAAAACCAAAAATAATAGCGAGTGATTTTCTTCAGTCGACTGCTCTTTTATATCCTACCAAATTCATGTTGCTATCTAGTCAGTTCCGTTGTGCATTCAGCGGTCCTGGCGCACGTGCCGCTTTGTTCATTTCTAGGACAAGACGAGCCTAAGTGCGACTTTTTCCCTGAATGAGCCTTAAAACCATTAATCGTTTAAGCAGTAAAAGATGACAGCGGTAAGAGTCTTATCACATCTATTATTCTAACAAGCAAAAGCACAGAAACCCATAGAATTGTAGGGACGCATTTTATTAAGGGTAACTACACAGACAACGGCTGCGATGAATGGAGGATTTACTAAACGCATACATGTTGTGACACAGGTATGGCGTAGCTTTAGTGCAAGAGCCAATATTTGCAGAAACAACTTTGATATCATTCAATAATTCACGACACATACATACCCCATAATGTCAATATTTTCATCATTCATTTTTATGAGAATGTTTATTAAAACGACAATGCGAGCTCAGCCTGTTATTACATAAAATAACAGGCCTGAAAACATCACTGAAAGCGTTAGCGAAGATGCGAATTCACTCGCATCAACCTTCCGGTTGAACCATGCTCGAACCTATTAGTAGGCAACTAAACCTTAAAACGCTATACAATTTATACCTTACACGTCCTTACAATACAAAGGTTAATAGAACTAATTATGAAAAAAATTATCTCACATTTGGTCGCTATAGGTTTATCTTCTTATATTAATATGTCAATGGAGCGAACTTTCAAACGCTATTATATGAATCACAATTCAACACTGGACTCTTTGCTCCGTAACATTCTCTAAGTTCCCCCATATTTGGGGGAACTTAGAGAATGGGAAACCGCCGGGAAACCCGCCTGATTCATTCTGACCCATTCTGGACGGCATACGGCTGCTGCGTATTATTATTACACGGTGCGGCTGTGTTGTTTAGTTCTGAACGCAGATACCCCAGAGGATCCTGTTTTTAGACCCTTCGTAGACAAACAATGCCAACGTCATCCTGGACGTGTGGCTGCAGTATGTATCCACCAGACTGGAAAATCAGTGACCCTGTGGAGTAGTCCCCAATGGCTAGCGTCGGTCGCCCCCATCGATCACGCGATATGCATTTTAATCGCTTGTGATTCAACTATGAATCAATGGACGTGTATATGCCTAGAGCTTATTCATAGCAATAACGATGATTTGTTGGTTATTTTTATTCTCATAAATCATTCACTGTACAAGTGTCTAGACGCGTATGAAGTCATGGATTATTCTAACTATAATATTAATTATATACACTTGAGCAAAATTCGATGCCCCCGAAACTGTGTCAAGGGAGGGTTAGGGGGAATAACAGAGGTCCCGTGAAAGTGGATTCGGCGCATTTGTCGAGACAAAATACAGACCACAAATATTCTAGGGCAACTAGTAATTGCGTTTGGCGGCAATATTAATAAATTAGCTCTATATTGTGGTCGTTGTTATATATATTCACATGCTCCATATTGTCGTGACTTGTGGTAGCAGGTGTCTTGACCAGCTTTTATAAAACATTGTAAAAGCTGTTTTTCTCAAAAATATTCTATTTAAGCTAGACACTTGCTGTCGAACTAGAGTGATATTCCACGCATATATTTCCTGTGTGAAAGCTTGCCCGGACCGTGCTCCGTTTATGCTAGAAAAATTATATTAATGAAGCTAATAAAAAGGTCCTTCCGAAGCCTTTGATTGCTTCGAAATTGCCGACGACATATTAATTCTTCATACGCATAGCTCGACAGCTGAGTAAATGCTTATAAAGCGATTTCTACATAACGCTGGAAGACATACTCTTACAAACCGCATTGATCGGAACGAGCGCGAGCAGCACTTCATGCGTTGCGAGGTTAATCAATATATGTAGCTTCACATAAAAACTTTAAAACGCCAGTTGTTCGCGGCTCTCTGAGGTCGCAGACGTCAGTACAAGAAAACTATGACTATGTCATATTTCTATCGGTTACTGGTCTCGTTCGCTTTAGAAACTGTGCACAGCGTTATCTCGTTCTGCAAACACCATTGAACGCATAAGGGGTTTTCGTATCGCAGAGAAGTCCACCGATTTTCCATTTAAATGAAGGATATTTTCGAATTGTTTGACTTCTTCTTAGTTAACGTACACGGCAAGAGTAAATAAGCCCTGCCAGCGTTTAGTTTTCGATGTATACGCATGAAAGAACCTTATCGAAATGTTTTCAGGACAAATCGCCTCGAAGCAAAGTGTATTCTACAAGCTCTGAATAATTTACAGTGGAATATCTGTTTTGCTAACGACGTTGGAGTTTGTCGTCAGCGGTTACGGCCTTGCTCATTTTATGAATTTCTGCGAAGGTCGGTGTGTAAGCTCGTGCACAACACTCTACAATACAGAACACTATGAATGAGTTCAATGGATCTGCGTAGATGGAGGATCTTGCCGTTACATGAAGAGGCATAGATTTCGCTGTGATTCATTTAGTTATCTACAATTTTTGTTGCTACAAGGGCTAAAGGCCATCGGTGCTGACACTTATAATATGTGCAACATTGCGGACGTAAAACTTCGAAGATATTAATTATAGGTCATAGAATGAAACTCACATAGGTGAAACGTACTTACACGACGATTTGAAACGAAATCTCGGATAGCTTCAAAATATTACAGGATAGAAAAAGAACTGCTACCTGTGACTTGTTTGAGTCCCCTAGCGGCCTATGCAAAGTCCAATTTGTTACTTTACTCTTTGCGATTTCTTTGTCTTCTTCAGATCATTCGCACCGAAGACGAGGGTGCTGAGTCCCGTCGTTGTCAACGTCGTCGCACAGGAACAGCAACTCCAGCTCCATGCCCTAATTCGAACATACGAAGGAATCCTTCTGCGCAGCAAATTACCGCTCACTAATACCTGATATTACCGCACGCCAGGAGATGGAAAGGTACCGAGAGCTGCCTGTAGTTCCTCGCTCGGTATGACTTCTGCTGAGGAATTCGTTTTATCTGTTTCAGTCGCCATTGACGACTCTACAGACTGCTCGCCATCACCAACAGCAGTAGCAAGAATGCGTTGTCGACAAGCCCAGAAATCGACCCCTAGCCGACCTACAACTCGCTACAATGTTAACGCTCAGCTTACAAGTACACAGCTGACAACAACTTTAGCGTCACCGCTATGAACCTGCTAAAATAAGCTTATTTCTGGCAATAACAATATGATTATAATAATTATATAGAACTATGCCCAATAGATGATAGTGAACTTGTTGAAATGAGCCACCTCATGTGAAAACTAGAAGAGAGCGCTTCATTGGCAGCGGCGGCAGTACAGAGTGTTCTGCTCACGGCCCTTCTTTATTATATCGTTATTCTATTACCACGATTATGAGCGATTATAGCGGCTGGGACCAAAGCAGCTGTCGACGTCTCACACGATGGCGGCGGTGAACGAATGCGTTGCATGAGGATGGGGTTGCCGCAAATGTAGTTCACTTCTGCACTTTGCAGTCCTTCGCAAAGCCTGCCTGCAGGCACGAACGGTCTGTTATTCGCTGCTATGGCTGATGCTTTTGATAAAGAGTGAGGATGACATACAGTGAAAGATATAACAGACTAATAACAAATCGAGAGCTCGTTCCATATACATGAATTTGGTGTCTGATACGTCTGCATTAACGTACGATATGCTTTATGTGCTTTAAACGAGCCAAACATAAATATGTGACAAACAGTGATGTGAAACTCGTGGATGGGTTTTTCCTTAATGTGCCAATTGAGAAAAACAAAGGCTCAAAATAGAACGGCGAGCGTACGGTTACTATGTGGATGTAATTCCTGACCACACACATATATAATACTAATGTTAGTAGATATATATATATATATACATAGCTTTGGGTCCCTAAGCGTGTGTGGAGGTGCTTGTGATGAAGTCTAAGTAATTATACACGATTTCTCCTTTAAATCGGCACACCCTCAAACGTTGATATGGGAATGACAAAAAGTAAAACGATTTTGGCGACGAAAGAGGCATCTAAAGGGCATGCAAGCGCCCTTTAGATGCCTCTTTGCCCCAATATTGCGTACTGGTGCTTATTTAATCTGAAATACGTTTATGCGATGGTGACAGCAGAAATTTCACATCGGTCATTGCTGGCCACTGCCCCCTGTGCCACTCGAGCGCTGCCATCGTATGCGATAATAATAACAACAATGACCAACTTACGAGATATGGCTGTTTTCGCTATATATATATAACGCATAGTACTATTTGCCTGTGCGATCATTTGCATTTTCAGATTAAAAAAAAAATAAAAAAGTAATCTTATAAATAACCATCGAGTTGATGCCAGACACCAAACGCATTTCCGTTCACATGAAAAGTAGAACCTTTTGCAGTCACACTTTCTTCGCTACCTATGCGATAATCATTTCTAACCAGCTGAGGGTGGGCCTTTCTTTGTTTCGGAAGTGCGTCATCTGGCCATTGTCGATTTCATGATCTCTTTCTTATCGAGCCTATTTTGCTAGGTTTCGCCTTTGTCCCAACTTTCTTAACAACCAGTAGCCCGATTTTCGGCTGCTATTTGTCTCCAAAGTGAATTCACACATACACAGACGCAGCTGTTCGCATAAAGCAAGTTGCTAGCCCTCTGCTAGACCAACGACAAGCACTGTCTACCTCCAGGCGTACGCTCCAACTTCATTCATTATTGAGCCTCTAGGCACTAGCGTGAACGTTTAGTCTGCTCGAAAACGCGGCAATCCTACACACAGCAGAACTAAGGGTGTTTTGGTAGGCCGACAACAGTCACGCATAGGCTTCAATGGTATGATAAAGCTTCACAGTTAGGCTAGCGCCACCTAGCAGGCTATATGTAGCAGAACAGATTTCACGGCCTACACGGGCCCCTCTTCCCCGTACGCCATTTCTTTAGTATCGTCATCATCATCATCATCATCATCATTGTGTTGACCTAGGGTACGAAACAATTTGGGGTGCTAATCCAAGTGGCGCAATATCTCTAGCTTTGTCATTGTATACTTTGAACGCAGACACATCTTTATGACCCTGTCGGCTCTAGACGTAAGTAGTCAGATTTTAGCCTAGTACCATCACAGCGACGACTGAGAGAGAAGGAAAAACAGAAGAAGCGGACCACGTTGTTGTTCCGCCGCACCATGAAAGGCCTCCAAACAAACCAGGTTCCACTCACGGTCATCTTCTCGCTAGCGGTCACTAGGTAACTCAGGATATGTATTGGCATCCGCTAAACCGTAGCCAGAATCGCGGCGACGACGCCATCTGGTCGGTCAGAGCAACCAGTCAGCGTACTACCCATACAGAAATAGTGGCGTAGATCCTAGACGGAGTTAGAACGAAAGAAGTTACCAGAATATGACCTGTTTTAGGTGCTTTCTATAATAACTAAACGATTTGTACGGTGTAAAATGACTAGACTTCCGCTTAACGCTGCACCAACACTCATATATTAGTTGTTTGACGCAGACCCCTTTCAAATTTTGCACAGATTATTGTTAAGTGATTGTTAGAAGCTAGACTCGAATATTGGAGAGGTACATATGTGCGACAGACTGAGGCACGACTTAATTTTTAAAAAAATTACATATGCCCACACACACACACACGCACAAACACGCGAGTACTATATATATTACTCTTTCGTCTTTTTCTCTTCGGCTCTGTTTGTCTAAAACACGAACCTCCCTTACGTCATTCCAGTATTGATGCTTACCTCTGTATATAAATGTAAACCATGAACTGAAAAGAACGTCCGTAAAGATGTTGGAACGGATCCGTTTGAAGTCCCTTAACCTATTGGCATGCCAATATGCAACCAATATGCGTCAGCTAGTTTCGCTTAAACGTGTGGATACAATTACCTGCAAAAAATAAAAAACAAAAAGAAATAAGTATATATTTTTTTTGAGCATCGTTAAGGTTTGCCTTTTCTGGCTCTGCCACGACAAAAGTAAGCCTGTATATGGTGTGTATATTTACTTTGAAGATTAGAATAGATAACATGGGAGAAATGTGGCGTCAATAAAAATTATACATGTAGTTTGGTTAGTGTGTACGGTTACATATGTGTCTTTCCGTACGACAAAACCCCAGACGTTGAACTCGGATTTCAGCCAGCTTCAGCCCTTGCAATAGTCAAATTTTGAGCTTCGCCGACGGGTTAGTCCATTAGAAAAGTTTTTCTGACCACGTCCGCAGCTCAAAGCGTTTCTTTGCGATTATATTTTTGGTAATCCGCTTTTGACCAATTTTAAGCGTATGAGAGTCGTCGATAGAGAGGCTGATTTTAAGCGCGCTCTCTCCATTCCTTCATGGTCGATTTCATAACGTATGCCAATCTAAAGTCTGCATATTTCGTGTCCCACTTTTGGCTCGGTAGGGTAAACAAGATAGAGCGCTAAATCCCAGAATTTTCGTCAGAATTTACCTATTCCAATGTTTACCCGCTTTTTAGAGATAGCTCTCCTGTCCTTTAGATTTCCTCGCATAAACTACACAGACATCTAGATAGCTTCACCTTGCCTCACGAGACCCAGCGCTGCTAGCTGAAGCGACAACGAAACGGCAGATATCCCCCGGCAACGCATACTGGGGGACCTGGCGCGGTTTCACTGGAAGCAGCATCTGTTTATGCGGTTGAATTTGCTCGGTTCCCACCTGGTCCTACAATTGTATGTGACTACGTATATGTTCTGTGTCTTGACGCTCCGGTTCCTCCGTGCTTGTAAGTGTCTCTTTGAATTCTCATACCGTTGCCACCTTCATCTCATCGCTATTTCTGCTAGGTAGTAAAAATGTCTCTAGAAAACAAACTTCCCAAATCCTCACTTGCTGTTTCGTCTTTGTTTTCTCTTTTTCCTTGAGTTGTTCCTTCTGCCTTTGCCAAGTAGTAGAAACGACTAGCAGCTAGCGAGGCAAGCACCGCGCCATGTCTTGCCAAAAGGACGACAAAGATACCCAGAAGAAAAGGCGAAGGCCCTGCTCTCGTTTTCGTGTTAGGTCTGCTTTCCTTCCGTCGTTCTTTGCGCTTCTCTCTTTCAGGTCGGAGGAAGCCTCGCGCTCCGACCGTTGTCATCGTTTTGCCTATGCAGCAACAACAGCTTCCAGAGCGAAAAGTTCTCTATTTCGGCGCCCAACGTTTTCGACATCTAGCTCCTTGTTTGAGGTGCAAGGTAACTAAATAGGCCGGGCGAGCCACGTCGCTCTACGATAAAGACAGCACGCAGGCAGTGAACAAAGAAATGAAAAAAATGAAGGCCGACAAAGGAACGACAGGGGAACGCGGAAAAACGGAGACACGAGAAATTCAAATAGAGAGAGAGAGAAAGAGAGATAAACCAGAAGATCGTCGGAGACGAATGTAGACGGACTACAATGGTAGAAAGTGAAAGAAAAAAAAAATGGTTTACACCGAAACTCGCAACGCGATGAAACCACAAGGGATTTTAGCGTGCCAAAACACGCTATCGGGTTAAGAGAAAGCCAGGAACGTCAGGCTGAATGGACGAGTTACTGAAGCGGTGACAGCGACGGATGCTTACAGAGTGACCTGCTTCCGTATTAAGTGAACATGCTTTTTGTGTGCCAACGTTATGAACCTCAGAAAAAGTAATGAATAAACGCCGGCAAAATCGGAGACAGTGAACAATCAGAACAGAGTTTGACATACATGCAGAACGTTTCCGTCACGGTTTTTTTCTGTCGCGTTAGATACAGATATCATTATCAACAGGCTGAAATAACCATAGTAACGCAGTACGAAGATATGCTATTGTCCGTGTGACAGAAGGACAACACAAAACGCCTAATGACAGCAACGAAAAGAGATCCACCATTTTTCAAGAGAAACGCGGAGCGTGTTCGGTTAAGTCGTAATCGAACTAAGACGTTTTTGATTTTATGTTATCATTCTGGATTGGAAAAAAAAAAGTAATTCATACGATTCGTTTAGGGTCGCAATACCAAGCTTAGCATTCATAATTTATTTATATTTTATTGTTTAACATTCTCTCGTAAGTCCTAATTCTCAATAGAAAAACTAACAAATAGACCAGTAAATGTTTGGACTTGCAAGTTTTTTTTTTATTGTCCCTTGAGCTTCAGCAGATATTTTAACAAAGCTATTTCGAACGCGTTGTTACGTTAGAATTAATTTATGTATATACTCTATTGTGTGTATCTGTATGGATGATTTGTCATTGTCGAATATGACTCGCCTGGCCGTATTTGTACCTTTTTCATTTGTTAGACGGCTTATATCGCAGTTATATCGTTTACAACATTTTGATTTTTGTAGCAACTTTACTGTTTACGTAATATCATAGTCGTAATGAAAATTATAGGCACGATAAACGGCGCCCCCTGAAGGGGGCGGTGTACTACACCGGCTGCACAGGCATTTTCAACGGTCACCAAAGGAATCTCATTCACAGAACTTTTTCCGTTTTCTCTTCCCTCAACAGCCTGCTCGTACAGCCGTTGTCATAATCGCAGCGTATCATATAGTGCAACAGCTTCTATCTACAGCGTTCCTTAAGAAACTGCACTATTCTATCGGCCGTAAAGCGTATTCGCGACGGAAATTTATTTCAGAACAAATTGCTCCGATGGGACTTGCAAGTAATGTAAGTGTTACGGTATGTCGCAAGCTTCTGGAAACGCAACTGTTAGAAAATTGGTTTGATCTTTCATGGAAATGAGAGGACGACTTCGTCGAAGCTTACGCCCTTCGTAGCATCGACGGCCGGTATCTTACGGCCGCGGGATAGCGGGCTCTGGGTGTCGTATACGTTCGATGTACGGCATTTGCATTTCAAATTTTTTTCTAGCTTTAGCAGCGTTTGCTTCTGTTGTCGTCTGTCATTTGCTATCGTACGACGTTTCACACCCCTCCTCATCTATTTAGCGTGTACAAGATTGTGCTTGGTAATTGACCAACCGCATCGTTTCGAACCGGTAGAGAAAAGTGTGTGCGTAGTGCCAGCTAGCATGACAGTTCTGTCATGCAATATGGGCGAAAACAAAAACGTAGAAGAAGCAGTCGGCAAACGGAAAGTGAAGAGGACCGCGCGATAGACAAGGTCGGCGCACGGAGAAAGAAACAAAGCTTTCGATAATTGAATGAGCGAATTAATGTGAGAAAACGCATTTTACACGGAACGTACTATGAATAGGATCTCGCTATATATGGTGGCAGATGTGGTGTATATATATATATGTACACATATATATATATCACATCTGTCTGCGCAGCATATCCTGAACGGACTGTGAGAGACGCTAAAGCTGACCTGTCGTGCCGCGACTCGTGCAGTACGCGCAGCTTATCCAATCGTGCCGCATACATTGAATGTACGCAGAATTTTTAAGACCTAGCTGCGCGGACTGAAGAGTGCATTTTGAGTAGGTATTTTTTTGTTTCTGTATTTTTCCTGTTGTTTGCACACAGGTTGCGGAAATTGTTGATCTTCATAGGTATAAATCGTAGTCTGAAAGGGTCCAAAAATGCGAGAAAAATGAGATTATCGAATTTCGCCACGTAAGACAACAATCTGCCTGTACCAGAGACACAAGCTAATAGCAGAAGGATGCGTGATCCGGGTATATAAAAAAAAAAAAAAAACATAAAAAAATCTGCACACAAAGCCAATTAATTTGCTGGGTTCATTGATATTTGACTGCATTAAACGCCGAATGATCATGAAAAACAGATATTGGATCCACTTTCTTTCTACCCGTATTATTTAATGGCCATCGGATCCGCATTAACACTTGAAGTCCAAACGTGAAAGCCTCAACTGCAGCAATCGTATCAGTAACATAAACTAATTCTAAACATAATTTGCACGAATACTTTCGTTTAATAATATGAAATGATTAACAAACAGGCCTCAGATCAGTGACCAGGTACCTATTTGATACGATCGTATAGAGAAATCAAGTTGGCTGCTATTGAACGAACGGAGTTTGGTACCCGCTGTGCCTACAATGCTTAGCTGAAGTTTACACCGAACAATAGGAGCGGAATTTGTAGACGTACGAGTGGTAAATATGGTACGCTTAGCCAGGCGAATTAGCGTTAAAAGGGCGTGTACGATACTGTTGCTACTCGACAAACATCCGTGGGTCTAAGGTACAGAAGGGACTGGTAAAGTTTAAAGAAAAAGGTGCCAGAAGGCCCGGAAATGTCTATTCCGGTGCCAGTTATTTCGGGTTAATTGTCATTTCCTGTTGCGTATCCTATCCAAATGATGTAGAACAGATGTAGCATCAGGCGACCACCCTTGCAGTAGCGTTAACATAACAAACAATTAAATACGTTGCCGCATTTGTGTGACTTTTTGACTTACTCTACTTACCTAACGCAATAGATTTATCTGCTAAGAGCTGCTTCGCGTAATATCAACTAAGTCCATGCAATTGACAACTGCAATGTTATATAATCCTGTGTATAATAATCAGAGTTCCTCGATTATTATGATTACTGCCTGTGAGTCCTGTCCCTTAGTAGATAATTTCGAAAAGAGCCTTAACCAAACCACTGAAAGTCGACTGTAACGAGCAGCAACTGCATAGGTTCTAACCGTTGTAACCAGGACCCGTTAGCTAGTTTGCCCCCGTAAGAGGTCGTGGGCATGCCAATCCTGCTTATTCACTGAATCAGTCACAACTAACACATCATGCCGTTAACACTATCTACGACGCCGCTGTTGCCGTAAATTCCGCGGCGTACAGATACTGCAGCTATTCAGCTTGTGATGCCCCAGTCGCTCACCGGTAGACGTCGTCCCCCCGGAGCCGTCATTGAGGTCATGAGCCATCAGCCAGCAATCAGCAAACGGCGGGCAATCGTCAGTGGGTGTCGTCTTCTGGCAACTAATTGGTTCAGATTTTACATCGGCTACGTGTCCGTCAAATTTGGCAAGCAAGCAAGCACGTTACCCACTACGCCACCACGGGGGCTTCTACAACAAGAGCTCCTGCAGGCTTCTCAACAGAAAACCTCTTAAAGTCAAAACAAACATGGCAGATACCGGCCGTGCTAAATTACTTCTACTCAAGCCAACATCGCATTCACGACCCAAAGCAGATTTAGCAACTTTATTTACAATTAAGGGGGTGAAGGCAAAATGCGAAAAGTACGCCAAGAAGTAACTAGTAGCTAGTCAAATACCTACCACTAAGTAGAACACCGACAGCCGCGTCTATCAGTCACAAAAGCAATACAAACGCACTGCTCACATACAGATACACAAATAAAAGCGTCACAATGAACACGTGTGTATAGGCTTATTACACTGTTTTGATTTCTAGGAATAACAATTATAGGATAGGATTGAGTTCGTTGGCCTTGTTGAGTAACGGTATTTGTATGGTGCACCGTAGCTGACTCTATGTGTGATATGCACATCTATGTTATAGAACGATATTAACAGTAAAAAAAAGTTATCATTATTGGAGAGCTACTTTACGTTCGCCGTAGCTCAGGTGTCTACGTGTGTGTTTGTGTGTCATATACGGTCCACTTCTTTATATAGGCAATAAGGCATATGACGACCTTCTAACGACAATCTGCTGCTGTTGTTGCTACGAACGACTGTAATGATGGAGGTAATGATGTTAATCTCCATCATGTCTTTGCTTTATTTGGGTTTTTATTCTATTTTGCAGTTAGTGTGCGTTTGTCTAATAATAGAACTATGAATGCTGCGTAACGCTCCATAATAGAGCAGTATAAACCGTCAGTATCAGAAGAGCTACGCGACCGGTACTTCTGACGTTAAAGCCGGCATAATTGATGCGCTAGTCGGCCCCCCTCGGTTGTGAGTTGGTGTTTTTGCTGAATTGTCGCTGACCGCTCTTGCAGTGGTCGGACAGACGCAACGCCCGTCGCGCTTACGAGTCGGCCGTGGCGGAGGTCAAAAGGCAGCTGAACCACGAGCCAAGGGACATCTGCTATATATTAGTCAGTAAGTCAATCTAGTTATATACGCGAGACTCTACGATGTCAAGCTGAAGCCGACTGAGTCAAGAACAGGACTCTTTCTCTAGTTGTCTTCGAAGCACTCTAGAATTCCGAATGAGCGGCGGCCCCGCCGCTCGCCAACGAACACTTCGTCAGTGATACGAAGACTAAGTATGACAACAATAATGACCGGGCAGCGACCACAATAGGTCGGCTTGGCGGAGCACCACATCGCTTCAAAAAGATCCGCACGCCTCACGGAGACTACGACCGTTGACGTCGTCACGGTTACAGATTCTATAAAGCAGTGCGCTGAATATGACCGAAAGCCAAAACTAACTTCAGCGGCGATACGTCGAAGAGCACCGTCGGCGGCTATGGCGATCCTAAAATAGGAACGTGTCAGAGATAAAGTAACTATAGCTATCCAACTAGAGTCAAATAACAGTATAGTACTGGTCGTTATAAATAAGAGGCTCATTGTCTTCACGCTATCGTTATCCTGCGCATGAAAAACGTCGTCACACCGACGGGCCTTCAGCTATATGTAACCTAGGTGAGCTGTTGCGGGACAAGATTTGACCCCTGATTAATTTCGTTATGAATAGAAGTTTCGGTAGAGGGAGAAAGATCGAGGAATGGAAACAACCCCCCCCCCCCTTGTCGCAACCGGACACAGCCGTTGTAGTAACACGTGTTGAAATAGTACGAACTGCGTTGCTTCAGCCACAGACGAGCAACGAATAACCCAAAGCAACGAAAAACAACAATAAAGGATGAAGGTGGGATACGACGGTAATGAAAGATGTAGCATTGGTAACAACAACGGCAGCGTTTATACAACCCGACGCCTACAGTCAGACGGCAAAGGAGCACAGCAATACGCCAGGCAGAGAAGAGCGCTAAGCAACAACAATAGCTGAGTCGCACTAAATTACTAGGCGCTGAAGAACACCGACGAGTGTGACGAAGCAGCAGGTACCCAGCCACCAGCGGGTAAGATCTACAGCAATTCATCCAAGTGCCCCTGTATAGCCTCACATCGTCTGAAATCTCGACCCTGTGACTAGGTCAGCGGAGGCGGCGGCGGCGGCACAGCTTTAAACGCACTGTACTTTCATGTCGTAGTGGTCTGCTATTACATAACACTATGAAACGGTACCGGCTTACATCGTGCGATGATCCGTGTGTGATTCTGCACAACAGAATCGTCTAACAACGAGGGAATCTATCGGCGCTGGTGCGGCAATGTAGCAAGCTCGTATTGTGCAGTAGACTCCGAACGTGACGTTCTATCATGGCAGATTTATGACAAAAGAATGGGTGTGATACGAAAAGCTAAAAGAATACAAAGGCCACGCGCAGGAGCTAGCAACGGCGATCCCGTAAATCTAGCTTAATACGAAACCATCTAGCCAGAAATCTCACAAAATAGGAGGAACCGAAACGTGGACCAGATCTGAGAGTTTACTAGAAAGCCAATGGTTGCTTAAGATGCTACTCATTTTATTAATTATAAAGCTGAAAAGCGAACGGGAAGCTGTCCGCGTAACCACAACTGTTGATATTTGTTGCTATGAGTGTTAAAACTGGCGTCGTCTGATGGTTTTACGTGCAGCTTTGACTTCAAACGGGACTGAAAAACTATTTCGGCCGAGTATATGAAATAGGTAGTGGATATATCGGATGCATTTTAAATAAATGAAAAACATCTATATAAAGCTAAATTGTTACAATCGTTATCCTGTACATCAATCTGTACCAGGATACGGTTTACTGCAGGATACTGTATCCTGTGGTGACACAAGTGATAATTTTGCTTTGAAATTATTAGATTGCTTACTTTTGTCGTGTCTCACGGATAGATCTACATATGCGTTTTGTATTCTATTTCGCCTGTGTCCACTCTAAGTGATCTAGATCGGTTCCTTCGTCTACGTATCAAATCTTATTATGATGCAGCAATCGAGGCAGGTACCGTCCCTTCTACCGCATTATAACCGTCCCTTCTAGCGCAAAGATCAAATTTTATGTCCAGTAAGTTATATCATAGTTCCATAAGTAGCTGTTTAAGTTTTTACGATTGACATATTCGAATAGGCGATATAAAGGGTGTCGTGCGCGTCCGCAGCTCGTATAACTTCAAGGTTGGCAACTGTGTCATACTGAGTAGTCGAGAATTCGCTATCGTAAACAGGCACGTGGATTAGCATGGGCTAACATGCGTCGCCATAGGGACATGGGCTTCGTCAGCACGATCCAGAGTCACCGCTAGAGGACGATCTTTCTTGGTTCCCATGCCGAATAGTAGCAAGTAACAATATCTTGACTAGCTGGCATGCATGTCAATTCGTATCGACTCAATTTGTCGTTATGCTTGAGTACTTCATATGCCGGGCGATATCTATATTAATCTATTATTATTAACTATATTATTAGGTATTAACTATATGTTTTATATCGCTAAAGTTGCTATTGAATATTGGCGTGCTTTTATAGGTATTTAACTTATGTGTGGGCGAACTACATCATTCAAGAAGCACCTGCTCGTCACACAAAACTAACATGAACCCGTACCGGACTATCTCGCGTAACCTAACTAATGCCGGTAATATATTAAAAAAACAGAGCTGCTATAACTAAATGACTACTCAGACGTAACGTTTTGTCTCTCGAGTCCCTATGTTTGGACTTGACTACAATTTTGACGAGACATATACTGTGACGTCAGTAAGTGGATTACTTTGAGTGGGTCCAGCCGTAGCTTCCTACGTGGCTGTAGTGAATCTATAAGCTGTCACACCATAATGATATATTTTGTTGACAAATTTGCAAAAGGCCTTATTGCAAACAGAAAGCATCATCGTATGCCTCTTGGGACTGAAACGGGAGGAGCTAATGATTCTAGGTCCGCTCTACTCCGCCGAACTTCCAGCTGAAGAGTATTTCAGAGAATCGGTGAAGTATTATGAGGGGGGAATCATATCGGATCGTATTCATCTTCTTATAGGCAATAAATATTCTTTCGAAAACCAATTTACAGCGATCTGCTAGAGGAGGCATCGATTTAACGTTTCGTCCGAGTTCTTCGGTTAATTATTTTTGTTTATAGTTCTACAGTCAGCCGAAACAATATTCCATCGTTAGTAGACAGCTGTTCGGGCACGATTTTACCAACACGGGAAAATTTTCCCCAAATTTACATATGTATGAATATTTCGGCGACACCGTACGTATCCTACAAACACAAACGAACCTATGCGTTCAAAGCTATGTAGCAGAGAATGCCAGGTGTATCGTCGATGTTTGTCTGTTCAGTGGGCGCTAACTTTACTGCCGTTTCAGGTCTGATACTACGGGAAATATTGTTGAGCTGGCCAATTTGACGGTCTAGCGAAGTAGTCAGTGTACGTGGACGTTTGACACTGACTATGCCTGCACGCGCAGTACCCGTTGCCAGCTGCTTTCGGTTCGACAGTACGTACACAGTTAGATGGAAGCAGGTGATGCTTAATTGTTTGGGTTGTGCACGCGAAACATGGTGACACACTGGGAATGTTTGTTACTATTCAGCTGTTAGTCAATAGACGGATAGAGGTATAGTTTAGGTGCGTAACCGATAGGTCTGCAGCACCAACAGCCGAGCCCATACACCGTTTCATATGTACCCAGCTACTTATATTCAAGCTGCGGACCGACGTGAGTTTGCTGAATAATCGCTCGTCCGTCCGTCCGTCCGTCTGGCCCAACTGCCATCACTAGCATCATAGGCCTACGTCATGCACGGGTTGTACTTACGTGCCGTCAATGAGTCAAATGTAGTGCTGCTGCCTATTTGTAGGTAGTTGGTTGAGTTTTCCTATTACGAGCCGTATCGGACGCACCACCAAGTGCGCTAGTCACAAATGTCTCTCTAGCGTTCGTATCCGAGGAGCGTTGTAGTGAGGCCGCACGGCAACGATAAAATGACACTAATGCATATTTCGCCAGGATATCCCAAGATTGTATATAATTGTCAGGCGTTATCGATTTTACGTTAGCTCACGTAGCTCGTTTGCGACTGACGACAGGTAAACAGTACCATAGTGGCCATAAGGCTAACTAGATCGTCTTTCTACGATATATTGTTGAATATTTCTATTTGGCTATGGCTGGATTCCGTGTCTGCTTGCCCCAGGTATGCCTGCTGCTATCAACTTACGCATGGGCATTCTTATAACTCTTTTACCTTTATGAAGTATTTGCCGACGGCACAGTGAGCTGTAGTCTAGCTTACTCCCATCTGTCCCTAAACAGTGCTCAGCAAATTTCAGGTTTGTAAATTGTGGAGTACTAAGTTTAGATAAGCGTTTAGAATGAGCGCTAAAATGATTATGCATTCAACAGCATCCATTATCTGTATACTGTTATTCTGTTAGACGTAAGCAAAAAAAAGAACGGAGCCTAGATTGCTAGATCTTTCTTGTCGTGGCTGTAAGTTGCTGCTAAAGAAAGGAAGTACGCGGAAGGTTAGAACAGCATTGTTTACTTTGCCTTTGCTCGATGCTTTCGGTTAGTTTCCCTTAATAATAATAATTATATATTTTTTAAAAAAATACACTTTGTGAATGAAGTACAAAACTATAATGTTTTCCTTATTCGTGGATATTGTGCAGTTTACACTTTCAAATTTAAGTCAAATTCGTTCGAAATCTTCATATAATACGTATAGTACTACTATATTGCAATGCCACAAACGACGTTGGATGAGCGATATATCTTCATTGTCGTTTTATCGTAGAATCTTGAGAACGAGATTTTTTCTTCTTTGTTTATATAACATATACCACAACATATAACAAATACGACAACAAATATCACAAAGCTTTGCTTTGTTCAACTAAAACGATCCCAAAGTACCGTTCCATAACAAAGTATATTGTTTTCGCAGAAGATCATTTGCTTCATATCTACTATGGTACTTTTCCAGGTTTTTTGTCACCTTGACCTTCGGATAGCCGTAAAGGCTTGTTAATGAAATGTTTATTTGTGTACACCGTGCTATTGTAGTTGGAACAGACAGGCGGATCGTCATCATTCACAGCACAGACAATACTGAGAGGTTTCTCTCCATCCCGAATAATGGCGCCACTAGTCACCATTGTCTTCGATCTCACCGAATATACTACGGGTTCGTCCACTAAATGAATTAATTAAATTGACACTTCATCCGATCCCCGTGCTCGAGGTTATGCGTAACCTCTGTATCCTGATATCAACGCTTCGTTCTGAGTAATTTTCGGAGCGAGTCGAAAGAGTCAGGATATCGGTTTCCGTAGGGACCAAGAAGAAATCAGTTGAGTCATTTTTATCGATCAATCAATTATACACATATCTCTAATTTGCTAGATTTTATGATTAGCTTAATTTAAGCGTAGTATACCGACACTTACAGCATCGATATAAAACAAGTTCTCGCCCTTTCGATAAGTGACACATACCCGGCCTATTTGTTCCGCTTTTGACAAAGGAGATGATGTTTTCGTCGCTGCTGTTGGCGTCCAACGGCAATTTACTACTTTCGCCATCAACGGGCATCGCCATCTCCAACAGCCAGCATCTGCCGTAGCAGCGTCTCGCTGCGGACATAGTGGTAGTTTTAGCAGGAATGCTCATTTAACCCAGCACCCATCGCCCACGAAGCGGGGACTAACGAACGGAACGCTATTACGTTGCTACCAAGTAAGAAGCAGCAAAGCGGATACATGTAAACGACACCTACAGGAAAGCCTTGGCTTGATTGCTGCGTCTGACGTCGCTGACTTTGCCGGCCTTAATTACGGTCCGGTACGGTAGTGATGTGCGTGAAGAAACCAAAAGGACCCTCCACTCCTTCAGCATCAGTAGCATCAATACCGTTTCATTGAACGTCGATTTGTCCTATGAGTCAAGTTGACGCAGAGGTATAGAAGTCGGTGGTGGATAGACAACTATGTACCTAGCGAGACTGTCAGGCGTCTACGACAGCGCTGCCGCGCCACACCGCGAATAACCGAATAAGCAACGGAAACTAGTTTGTTTATAAAGACACGAATGGTACTGCTATTTCTGCACGACTAGCATCCGATAACGCTACGGCCGAAACGCCACCATTTCGCGGCGTCAAAACACCGACGATCCGCTACATTGCCTGTGGATGACTGTTTCCACAGAACGCTGCTGTCTGTTTGGTGAAAAAAGCGCTCGTCAACCAGCATTTGCCGATTCGCAGACTAACTCAGAACGATTCGCTCTCCAGCTGGCTGTCTGTCTGTCTGTCTGGTGTTTTACGACGCTGTTGTAGACAAACAGACATTGCGCATGTGATCGCTGGTCGCATGCAGAATCCAGCAAAATCATTTTATGGAGTTAGTGAAGTTGCATAATGGATGAAGTGAGCGAAGATCGCTTCAACGGTGATGTTGCTCCTCTTCGTGATGATGGCTTAGACAGCGTTGACCGTCAATTGTTTTCGCTCCGCTTACATTCAACACTCTTTTGCTTCATAGTATTGATCTACTTCAGTTTTATCTATATCTTTTCGAAAGCAGCATTGACTGATTTTCCTCGTCATCATCGTCCGCTATCGAGTTCTGCAGCTCAGTGGCCCAGTGGCTGCCTCTTCTTATCTTGTGTGACAATTGAGACGAATTCGATATAGGTCAACTTTTCATTGGTACCACACGAATATTCTGTTTTACACACATCATTTAAATTCTTTTTCTTTAGTTTCTATTGCCATCCCTCTTTGGCTCCTTCTCCCTGGATACTCTTTATTTTTACCCGTTTCGTTAGACCTCTTCGCTGCGTTTCTGGTGCCATCGGTTCCAGCCAAGCGGTGCAGCAACTCAGGGCACTCCGCGCGCACTTCGCGTATTTTCGTTGGGCTTTTTCCATTTTTATAGAATGGGGGGTGGGGGAGGGGGTGGAGGAGGTATGGGTAACCCGACCAGCTACCGTTGCTACAGACGACGGCGAACGGCTGGTCAAAATAACATGGCAACCGCGGCAACGGAGCCGAAGTGCCTCGCTGCCAAATGAAAATCGGTTTGATTTGAGCGAACGGATTAGGGAACGCAATCTGTTCGAATCAACCTACTATCGACGAACGTAGGTGACGACGTAGTAACATATCGGTTACGTATAGTAATAGACATAACTGGGCGATGATTACGATGGTGACGACCAAAGCGATCACAGTGGAGCGGCTACACCGTCAATGAACAACTATTAAAATACAACCGCTAAAGTAAACATGTGCATACAGATTTGAAGTTGCGGCAGAGGTTTGGCAACTGCAGAACCAGCAATTAACTTTCATTGAAGTAGCATTTAGTTTTGAAGGCACGCTGTGACTTATATGTGTTTAGATTTCTCCTACATAGACAGCAGGCGTCTGTCCGCTGATGCGTATACTTTCACATCACACTGGGCCGAAATTTTTGTCTGGTAACATAATGCAGCAAGGAAATGAAAAACAAAAGACAAATGCCCGTCTTCATGTTGTTGGTGCTTTCTATAAAAGGAGAAAAGGAAGAACGGAGGGAAAACATGGGCGAAATTAACAAAAATTAGACGGGTAGGGCATCCATTTTCTATGATGGTTGTCGATTATCGATGAGGCTTCATAGAACACGCCCATTTTGTCTCGAGTATTTGGGGTATACCTACATGCATTCTTGCCGTTTCGGAGGCAATAAACAATCAACAATGCTATCAGCAGAAAAACAGTTGTAAGTTGAGTATATCACGGAATCGCCTGGATCGTCGTTTCGTCTGAAGTTTTATCGTTTTATCAATGCTGTCTTGTCGAGAATTGCCGAGATACATCTCAGATCACTCGCTCGCAATGGACAATCAACGTGGGGAGATAGCCTAGGACTGAACATGGTTGCCATAATGGCTTCTTCCTTTACTACTTTCTCTAAATATCCTTCTGGGACGAGCTGAGTTGAGACATGACTCGTCAATGGCTGTTCGCTGGAGCTATCGTTAGGCGGCTTTCGATCGGTGATCCCTGTGGACTCTTC
This sequence comes from Varroa destructor, assembly GCF_002443255.2. Classification (NCBI taxonomy): domain Eukaryota; kingdom Metazoa; phylum Arthropoda; class Arachnida; order Mesostigmata; family Varroidae; genus Varroa; species Varroa destructor. Next base: position 27,928,002 of record NW_019211458.1, on the reverse strand, counting down.
GGCGAAGTTGTCACTAAGAGGTGGCTGGTCATTGAAAAAAGGACACTTTTTGTCAGGTTTTCAGGCAACACGAAAGGCTATTGCGCCACTCAAGGTCATGCGGACCATCGTCGTTTGTTGGGGCGTTCTGTACTCGGGTCGAGAAAATGTAGCGCCTTGGTTGGAAGGGACGACTCTTATCACTTAAACATTCAATATTGAGGTACTAGCATGAGCAATGATGGCAGATACGGGTATTCGGGCGAATAGGACAAGTAAATATTAAGACCCTTCAGAAGAGTCCTAACTCTGTGCTCCCTATATAGTGATCTCTTCTTTGAGTTGCAAAGTGGATTTGTTCTGAAAGCAGACCTCACTTTCTGCTTCGTGGCTGACTCAGCGATGACCGCAGACAAATACTTATTTCGAATGCGTTATACAGCGCTGCGGTAGTTTGCTAATTATGAAAATGTCATTGTATAATTAGCACTTGAATGAAGCCAAGCAACCTTCCCGATAAAAACCATTCGTCGACCAGTAAACGGGTAACAGCTAACGGGCAGGCTGTCAAATAACAGGGTGACTTCTTACTGCTTCTGCAAAGGCTGTCGGTGGTAGAAGTTGAAGACCGGGAGGTATACACGAGTGTTTGTCGTCGTCAAAGGGTGAACGCTCCTTATCCTAATCCACCAAACGGCTTACAACATACGGACTTATGTCTTAGTACTGTTCAAAAACACTACATCATCAAACGTTTCTCTTCACAGTGTTGAGAGGAACTGAGCGCTAAAAGACCACGGATTCAAATGAACCTGGCAAGTAATAGTAAAAAAAATTATTCTATATGCCGATTCGGACAAATGGAATCATAATCTTTTTCTTAGCTTTTTCTCGAGAGTCCTGGCTTTATTCAAAAAGAAAAATCAGACTAAGTCGCAAACAGACCGCAGAGAAATCAATCGTTGTAGTATAAAAATGTTTTGGCACAAACAACACATACGTATCTATAAGAGAAGAATTCACATATATGTGAAAGGTTTCTGGGCAATCTAAGTTCCAAAGTTCATTTTTATCATTTTTAAATTATCATTTTTAAATAATTCTTTAAATTCGCTTGATGCCCAGGTCAAACTGTCAAAACATGAATGCCAGTAAAGTATCTGGGAGAACCTGGCAACCCAAAAACCCCAAAGTTTAGCTAAGAAAGCAGCTAAAGAAAACAAGTTTAGAACCAAAAGATCCAGGTCGATTTCAATGCACATCACTACCGAAGAAACTACAAAAACAAGATTTGCCGAACACAAGCTCAAAATTTATTTCCATTCCAGTAAGGGCTTTAGAAAGAGGAGAGCTAAATTAATAAATTAAACTCGTTTTTTCTTACTTTACCCAAAGTGAACTTAGAACATTTTGTATAGACGTTCTTCACGCATAGTGCCAAAGCGTACCTGGCAATATGTAGGCCAGAAGGAGTAATCAATTCGACCGCAGTATTACTTTGTTAACAGTTTTGTTCTGTTCTTTTTTTTGCTAGCTTTTTTGACATCGCATAGACGTATGTTTGTCATAAACTAATCAATAGCGCACCAATCGTACATTTGAGAAGGGACTGATCTTCAAGCGTACCTACGGAGGTAGACGTTGACTATCCAGCTAGCCGATAAAATCAGCTATTTGCTCCTGAAATTTTTTTCGAAACTGGTGGCGCCATCCTCTTGGTGCCTACGGCGTAACGCCAAGATATGACAAGACAACCGTGTCATGTTGATATGCGAAGTTGACTAGGTGCAGCCAGCGTCGTTTGCTATGATGATTGCGATGGGGCTGGCGACTCAACGGCCTACGATAGATGTCAACTAACGGGCATGCATAGCCATAAACGGGTCACTGTCACTCTGTACACTGTAATGACATGTCCTATTTATTTCCGAAGTGAATGGAACAGTGGCGGAATGAATATCCTAAGGAAAAGGCTTCAAAGGAGGTAACGGTGGGTAAAGGAAAAGTGGGGCGGAATGAGACGGACAACAGCGGATAGGGAAACAAGCGAAAAAAACAACGAATATATAGCGAGAGAGATAGATCTATCTATCTATCAAGTGGAGTTAGAACACAGGGAACATGTCAGCTGAGACTTGTATTATGCACTATGTGAGTAAGCGGAGATTAATTGAGCTGGATAAAAATGGAAGGTACCCGACTTTTTCTGTGAATACCGTAGCTGTGTAATAAATCGTACTATACTGTAGTATAATCTTAATGGTTAGCCCTAGAGTCTGCCAAATTTGAACGGCGCCGGAAAAATGTACGTTTCTATGCGAATATTAAACGAGGTTGTAAGGTTTAGGGAAAAAGGCAAGAAAAGGACCATTTGCTGTATACTAACTATTGCCAGTTGAGGTTCGCCTACTTGTTAAGGTGTATAGATGGTATTGCTCCTACAAGTCTGCACTGCTTTGTATTACAAGTCGCACAACCTGGACGCACGATACAATGTCTACACAGTACTTGCTTTTACGTTAACAAAGGTACAACCTAACCTACGTGTAAACTGTCATCACAATTCAATATGCAGATAAACTTTTCGATGTACGCGTCCTATATGATTCGGAGGCAGCCCGTTACCCCAATATTTATATCTAACAATATAAGATATTCTGTGCGTTCGTAAGCGTATTCGCATACGCATCAGGTAACAACCGCCGTTTAACCCGTACTGAAAAAGAATAGACTTATATGTGCAGTATAAACCTTGTGGTTTACGGCGGCGTCAAACGTGGATAATTTGTTTAGTCACGCAAGTACTCGTACGGATGATAAGCTGGAGGTAGGTTTCATACCGCTCACTGCGTGCACCCGTCCATTTGCCTATTCATATGTTCAGAACTGAGCTATTATCGCCGCAAACAGCCTTTTGGTATCTGGATTCATCTTCTTTGTAATAGCAGCAGCAGCAGCAGTATAGAGCTCAACAAGAAATAAACGTGCTTTTATCCTGCTACGGATCGCGGTGTTGAACGTCAAAACTAGGTGTCCGCATTTACTCAGGTATGTACACCAAATTTGAACATGACGTATCTTATAACAGTGTTGTCTTTGTAAGTTTTCAAAGGGTGATGAAGCATTTCAGAAACGCAACTGCTATGCAACAGCCGACAGTTGCCGTGGTTTGCGTTGTTGTCCTTACCGTCTGCGAGCCTTGTCTTGATGATTAAAAACGAGTGCAGTAAACGGTACAGTGTAGCCGTACGGCCATGACACGGGCCGACAAATAGCACCGACAGACGTTTGTCGACGACTCTGACGCTGTGGTGATGTTTAGGATTTACCAGCTAGGACCTCGTCAGGAGGCGTTCAAACGTCTGAGGTGTCCTTTGGCTGGCGATTTGTCGGTAGCAAAGAGCGCATGCTAGGACCACTGCTGCTTACGTTTGACGGCTAACAATGTAATACCATCACCGGTTCTGCAGGCTGCCTAATGAATAACTTACAATATAGCTCTTGTACGATGACGCGTGCATACATTCTTTACTATACTGTGGTAGAAGTGTTCTTTGATATATTACTTTTGTACGTTATTATTATTGTTACCGGATGATCGTCTGGCACATAACGTGGCGGTAGGGCATTTTTATGCACGTAGAAGTGCTACTGTTTACGAGACCGATTTACAGTCGATAGCCGACATCGGGAGATAGCGTCTGTTACCATTTGTATTTTGTTTGACAACAAAATGATTCACGGTAAAAGCCAGTACTATCAGATGAATTTGGCCGTAGGTGGGAGGTAACTGCTATTAACTTCATTACATCTGTATATCGCCACAGTCTATCATATAAATAGTCAACGATCAATACGATTACTCGTAAATTGCAAATCAATGTTTTTGATGAGCTTGACGGCTATTGATAAACGTTAAGATCTAGAAAAAAAAGTGAAGAAGAATTAATTATAGAGAATGTAAATGTAAAGGACATATGCTTTTTGTTTCCCATCTAAAGCATTGACCCTGCCGAATAACAATACGCTAACTGAAAGCACGTTCGCTTAGGCTAGGGCCGATAATCCCGTCAACACAGAAGCTATCACTATTAACAATTAGTCCTGTTTTACTTCCAAGCTTTCAGTAACACACACACACACACACACACACACGACTATAACGTATTGGCCTACGTTTCCGTGTTTGTGCTGCCTATTGTCTAAATAACTACTATAGAGCGGGGCTAAACAAGTGAGTGCGGAAAATGTGTGATTGATCTGTCATCTTCTCAGCTCATTGTCCATGGCCTGAGCCGGCGAACAAGCCTTTTCGTTCAGCAGCGAACCTACAACATTACAAACAAAACAAAAGCAGTAAAGGAGTAAAGCGGATTCGCTTCCCAACTTCAAATGTAGGCGACACAACGGTTGGTTAGTGGAGGCTAGATGTGCTCACGGAAATTCGGCTGAGTGTTTCTGAACGCTATACGTAATCATAATACAATACGGTCCAGTTGTATCAATTTTCGTTCGAGGAAAAATTAGAAGCCTACGCACCAGGTAAGTCCTATATATATTCATGTAAACATACATATGAAATGGACAACGAAATCCTTCCCACTGCGAAACCTACGCCGTGGAGATTGCCTGCACTGTAAACAGAAGTACCTTTTCTGTCTATCGTCGCGATGGTTGGGTTCAAACGACGATGACGGCAGCAGTAAAAGTCCGCCCGCTCTCTCAGCTTCGCGATCCAGTTGTATGTGTCTGTGTCTGTCATTTCGATTTCCGCCAGCGATTGGTAACAATTTGTTGAGTTCCGGCCCCCCAGCGATAGTGACAGTTAATAGGCAGCTGTGGCTCCTGTCGTTACTCATCCTATTTACCCGCCTTCGCATTTTTATGCGCTTTCGCTCCCGGCACCGCCGCTTCTATTTCTGATATCTTAACCCCTTCTACGGAAACAGAAAATTGTCATCGGTACAGATGTTTATGGTGAGCACAATGGTAGCCATTATGGCGATCGTAATCATGTCTGTTGACGAGGCGTTAGCAGAAGGCTCCGAACAACGACAGGACAATCGGAAAGCGTCCTGACGTAGCGGTTGAGGCTGCTTTAATTTACCCATCCGTTGCATAGCGCTTAGCTTGTGCTCTCGGTTGTGGAGCATAACCAGCGCACTGCAGACAACCCCATCAAATAATCTGCCCGCGTAAGCTGGCCAATAGAACGAACGATCGTCATAAAGTCGGAATAAGAAAATGTCATTAGAAAAAAGGAAATTATCATTGTCCCTTGTGGCTGCAATGTTAATTTAGCTTGCGACGCTTTTTCAAAGGGGGCTTCCTTTATCACATTGAGAAATAGTATATATAGAAGGATACGCAGACTCGTTAAGCTCATAGTTCTATTTGGTTTTCTCATTTCTGGTTAATATTCATGTCGAAGATATCAACAAATGCAATAATTCTGGAAAGAGTCATGATGAGTTTCCTACTAAAAAAAGCCCTCGTAAGAGCTTCACCCATATATGCCCTCATAGCAACCATAGCAACAATTCGTCATTATTTTTTCGGGATGCGCACATAAATTGTATATATTTCTCTGTCATATATTACCTGAGAAGTGGCTTTAACGACCAGGCTCGTAGCTGTGTTCGTGCGAATTCAGCTTGTGGCTGGCAAAGCTAGCCCTCCGCGTTCTGTGACCTCTCTCTGATCTTGAATGACTTGATCTGTGGACTGAAACAGACTCAATCGGCTTCTCAACACTCGACTTAACGTATCTTAGGCGCAGGGATTCAAGTTACCTATTCTCTGAATGGCCACTTTCATCAACTAGTTTCAACTCGCAAGACGTCTTCAGCAGCCGCATCGTCTCACCGGAGTAGCAGATCACTCAGCTGTATATATCGCCTTCTTGTCCAGACGCGCACCCACACACAGATCCCAAGCAGCTCGATATTCCCTAGTTAGAACTTTCTGCCGTCCAAACTCGTTGTTGAGTGAATCAAGGCGGCGATCATTCAGTCGGCTAGCCTCTGTGCTGCGTGGATTTCTTTTGTACGCCATAACCAGGGTCGAAAGAGCTTGCTAGAAAGTTTACATTTAGAAGGCAGCACCGGAATGTCATAGCTAACGGTCTACTACTACCCCGTCCCCATCCCCCAAACCATAGACAAAATATAGTCATTTGAATGAAAGAAGCGAAAGTTAGATAGGTAAACGATGGTCTACAACGCGTTCTGTTCTATGAAATAACGTCGTTTCGACGGATCATCATTGAGTTGAAAATGGCTTTGTGGATGCAAGCATCCCGGCTTTATTTCACCCTGATGATGAATGAGTGGTCATAGTGACAGAAACAAATGACAGCTCTGTGGCCTCACTTACACCGGCGTAGTTATGCACACAACCGCATGGTAATGTTAACAATTCATATAAACAGATAATGAGCCAAACAAACAAACACATATGCCCATTTAGGCCAACGTTAGCAATAACAGTAGTAATTAGGCCATTGCTCTTTCTCCAGTTGATTGCAACGGTTCTGGTTTCTATCATCATTACTGATATCCGTGCTGGCGTGCACTGTGAATGTCTCATCCATCAGACGCAACGTACAACTAACCCCTGACAGCCACACCTGTCACCCAGAAAACTGGCAAAATCTACGATTTCGTCACTCTTCGATGACGTTAGCTTCGATTATGCCCGTGTTTGCACGCCCCAGCTGTACGTCGGTGTTCTCCGAATTTCCAAAATTGACTGACCATGGTAACATTAGTTGTGTTGTACTCTTTAGGACAGCTATTGATCGGCCTTTTTGTTTCAAACACTAGCCATTCTGTCAGCAAGGCCATGTAAGCTACGATGGCCTCACTTGTAAGCTGCTTTATCGGATACTCCTCGACAAGGAATGCACGACCTGAAACATGTTGAATGCATGATTTTTTCACATAAACTGTATTGATTAGCGGAAACTTCCAGTGTCATAGTATACATATGCCATTTATCTGATGAAAGTCAGGTAGATTTGTCATTGTGGAAACTACCCCGTACCTGATTGCGGCTTAATCCTACGAAACTCACTGCAGTCACTATCTAGTCAATAAACAGAAAATGACAGACACGGGTTTAAAAGCGTTCATACTTCCACGTCAAGCTTTAAAGTGACAATCTGAACTTCGACCAAAGGATTGAAGAATTCTATACCCCTGCTCGGGAAACAGTCGAAACTAGTGAACAGTACTGTCAGTACGTTCAATCTCCCAGTTGAAAACATGCGTGAGCTATACCACCTGACACTCGTCCTTTCGACAACGCTATTAAATGTCTTGTAAATAATCGCAGCTTATTCCAAGCTAGTACCATGGTGGTCTTTTTTACTGTCTGTTTCATGTAACGAAAAAAAAAAAGTACTTTTTCGATATCACTACTTGAATACAGGGGCAGGCCAAACCCGCTAATGAAAAGGCAAACGCGGAGGAGGCAGGGGGAATGAAAATAAGCATACGACAAATAGCCGGAACAGAGTACCAACTGATCACGGCCTGAACCGGCAGTTTTCGGATCTCCTCGCAACCTGTCAGCCTTCCCTAATGGAGCCGGGCAGAGCTAGAAGATCTCTCTCGCTGTTTCTCGTTCTCCTTGAATAGTAGGCAGAGGACGGCCCTCTGCTCAAGGCGAACTCAAGATTGAGGTTTATAGGCACTTTTGCCCCATTGCCTTGCCGACTGTAAAGCGATTCTCGAGGCTATTGGTTTTTTTTTCGATGACTGTAGTAGCAAAAACGGCGAGCTGGCCTAGCCTCGCCTCGCCGCCGCCTGCAACGCAATAGGTTTCCTTGTTTTGTCTCTTCCTCTTCGGTAGAAGCAGCAGCAGTTGTTTGGTTGGTGTTACTTCCTACAGTCACACATCAATACGGCGGCTAACTCTATTTTTTTTTCAATTACCTATTTTTTGTTTGCTCGTAAACGACAGAGCATGCTTACCTTAGGTTGACACTTCTCAATTGCTCACTTTATCCTTGTCAAAAATGTTGATATGAAAAGTTATTCAAAGAGACTAAGAACGACGAAGTACGCTACAAAGAAGACATATTAAAATAATCTTCCTCTCTTTCTCTTTATATATATTTATATATATGTGTGTGTGTGTGTGTGTGTGTGTATGTGTGTGTATATACAGAGATAGAAAGAGGAAGCCGGGCGTGAAATCGTTAGTCAACAGTTGGTTTGTTACGCGAAGGACCCAAGAGGTCATTTAAATAAGGCAACCTGTTTGTCGATTTACCCGTACAGCATATCTCGTTAGCTACGCAGCGATCTAAACGCTTAAGCGTCTACGTTATAAACAATACATTGGGATTCATCGTAAAACTATGCTCTCTCAAAGGTACTATGCTGCTTCATTAATGAAAACTGCACGGTGGGATATGGCTTCGGTCATATTGCATGAAAGTTAGACTTCCTTTTTCCTGTCAACCTGTCATTTCGGATGATAACAAATGTATTCGCGTATATCTAAGTCTGGTTTACTCAGGCTGATACCCAACGATAAATACTCAAGCGTGAAATTCGACCAGCCCGAGCGCTATAGACGAAACCGATCCAAATTGGGTCAAAGATTAAAAATAGGCCTAGCTATGCTCTTCACAACAAATGGGCACTATTTAATTGGACTCCTTATTTGAGTAAGACCGCTGACAATCGGGTAATTGCTGAAAAGAATGAAAGGGCAAGCTAAGATAAATTTCCTCAACTTCGCTACAGCGAAAAGATGCAGTACATAGTGCCGAATTGAATAAGCACAAGCCCATCACTGCCTAGAAAAAATAGTTACTATTTAAAGCTGCGATGATTTTTATCTAGGGACGTTTCGTCTTGTAAACAACCTAGACCATATTGACTGAGGACCGTAACCATTACTCGCTAATAGGCAGAGCACAATGCACGTAGATGGCCTATATTTAATTTTATTGTACCACTTGTTCCGATAGAGGAATGGTAGGCATGCCAGTTTGGTTAGTAGTAATGATAGATGAGTAGCAGACCTTGAAAGGGGTGCTATTGCAGCGTACTATTATTTATTAAATATACGTAATAATGGCATGTAGCGAGACTAAGTTAGGTCTCGAAGGTAGTTACCATGCTGACCTATTGAGAGGCACTGAATAAGCATTTCAATGTAACGCATTTAGGTGTGCGGCAGATATGATACTTAAATATCCATACAGGCACGACAGGAAGTTCAGTTGTATCTGTTTGAAGTTTCCATAGAGGTTATTTTACTTCACTTACCATTTTCGTCATTGTTTTACTACGATGGAACACTGACCCGCCAGGGTTTCGAACTGACGAATGTCACGACTGTTGCAACTCAAGCTTAGTTACTTCTAGTCAATAAGTGGACAGTATCTATCGTTGGCTTTACAATGCCTAAACAATGAACCTTTGTAGATTTTTGTGTCGTTTTTCGAATGACCGAACGAAACACCGAAAGATTTAGTAATTTCAGTAGGGATAATAACACATTTTATTTAAATAGATAAATAGAATGATATTTTAGTCGTTCCCTTATTTAATTTTGTTACACATCTAAAAATTTCTGCACGCGCGTGTGTGTAGAACCCTTCGAAATTCCAGTCCCCATCATCATCATCATCATCAAGTCATCTCCATTTCTGACGGCGTTAACGGAGAGTTGCAACTACAGTTGCATTCCCTCCCTTTAGCGTGGTGACTCCTCCAATTTAACGACTTCACATAGCTTGCTTGTGTAAAAAAATGTCAAAAATTTTCGTTCGGCGTCGTCGCCCAGCTGATTTTTCCCGACGGCATTCTTTCGTTGCCTGATGATAGCGCAGTACCTTACTACGATCAAACGATCGCACCATATGTTACAATGGTCATCCAGTTGCAAGCGTAAGCTAGTTTGCATCGCTGGCATCATCAGCATATTCGCGAAACTTACGCGTTGACTTGAATCGACTCATTAAGTTGGTCTTGCGAAGTTACCGCTCGGAACTGTCGCTCTTCACCGGTGGCGGTGACTTTACCAACATTTGCAACGTAAACCAAGCAATCAGCAGCACACACGCTACATTTATTCTAGATACCTCGATCTATGTGTATTCTTCTTTGGCAGGCCAGCCTATTTTCTAGTCCTGTTCCTCACAAAGTCGCATACGTTTTATTACATCGAAGCGAGAGCTTCCCTCTCGTTCCTCCACTTCTCTATCCATCACTTGCTTGCCTCCTCTCCGATTTGGCCAGCTGAAATGGCAAGAACCACGCGGAGCTTCGAAACTTGCTATTCTCATGACATTTCCCCCACGATTGGTACGACCATCGCTGTTGAGCGGTCACTCCTGCTGTCATTTTGACCAGCGAATCCTGCCGCAGCGAGTCGGAAGACATTCTTACCGTGCCAGTCACGTTGGCATAATGGTAGAAACGACCGGTTTCAGGACCAGCCAAAGTCAACACGTCAGCGTTAGTTGACATCGGTCACGGTGGCGTCGCTAACGATCATATCACGTAGAGATCGACGCGATACATCACCTGGAGCTCGTGCAATGCGGATAGCGATTGAAAGCTGTTAATCAATCAATAACAGGAGGGTTATAGTTTTGCGACGCCACAGATATAGCTATCAGAGTTTATCCGGCGATTGAGCTTAAATCACCATAAGTAAAGACATTAGAACGAGTTAACGGGCACGAAGGCAACGTCAAGTAATAGCTGCTTGTCGGCGTCCGATAACCAAGCGACATGCGGCCCGCTCGCGATACCTTTATAGCATCAGCACGTCGAACTAACTGTCCGGGTTTTGGGGCTGTCATCAATAGGCACTGTCAGGCGAAATGGGGTAAAAAAAAAAAGTGGTCTAAAAGTTCAACAATAATATCAACTTATTGCCTTCGAAGTAACAATCAAGACGAAAAGTGTAAATAGATTTAGCGCCTATTCTCGTAGTGCTCAGGTGCGCTCTTTTCCTACCTCAACAATTGTGCCTCGTCTTGTTCCAGCAGCACCGATCGCCAACAACACGGCGGTTGGCTATCTAAATCAATGTATCAAGAATATATAGTACGGATAGAATAGTTCCGTCTAACCTGCGATTTGTTTTATTCGGGTGGATTGGGCCAATGGAGAAATCTGTGTGGTTATGTTCATATGTTTGTACAGTTATCAGTATCAGTTGAAACTCTAATAATACAATTGTACAAATGGTCTTTTATCACAGTAATATATAATAAACAGTAGTTATAAAGAATACCGAGACAAATATAAGCATAGGAAATACGTTTAGCTTTCATAGGCTGAAAGTCAAATCCTTCTGACGATGACTTTATAACCACTGCCATTCGGTACTGAACATACCGGGTAATTTCCTACCATTGTATTTGTTCGTGTCTTATGCCGCTTTCCAGCATTAGGTTATACGGGCACGCATCTAGACACAGTCATTATACAAGCCAACTTTCCTATGCCCCTACATAGTCTAGCATAGCGAGACAAGACAAGAGAACTTGGCGTTCGCATCTTCCCCCGTAGTAATCGTGATTCTGAGGGGCTGCCGTAGCAGCAATAGCAACAGTAGCAGCGGTTGCAAATTATGCCGAGGCCGCTGTCTACAAATTTTTAGCGAAATATTAGCACCAGACGAAAACGAAAAGTAACATTCATCGAAAACTTAAATATGCGCTCTACGTGCTATAGCTAGTACTAGTAGACTTAGATATCACATATTACTGTTCCTGCTTCGGGGGTTGATGTGTAAATAAATCGAACTTACGAGGTTGTAAAAAGGGGTTCCGTTTGCTCTTGTTGACTCTCCCACCGCTCCAGTATCATCGCGCCGTTCGTGCATTATAGCCGATCCTAATATTGCTGTAAAGGTGCAAGGACTTGTTGATCGTTTACTTACGGACAAACGTCGATTTATGTGACAATAACCGGAATTGATCAACCAGTACATGGCGATGCAACGCACACGGTGTTCAGCGATGATCTCATAGCGGTAACTGATTCCGTTTCAATAATGCGCTCAATTGGACGCGTTCCCTTGAGATATAATGCAGTAAATCGTAGAGAGATAACTGGAAAAGATTCCACATAGCCGATACTTGTCTGCATGTAATTATTAAGGGCATCTTAAGGAATTTGTCGGAGGCATTCATTAGAGGGTGTGCTTCCTGCTCTTTGCGTATATCCGCCTTGATGAAGAAATACTATCATTTACGGGTAGGGACACTAGGTTCGGGTAGTTGGTTTTTTAAGCGTGCCACACGCGTAATGGCTGTATGTTCAATTATAATTGATCCCACCATTAGAAGACAATGGAAGACAACAAAACTTGCGCGGAAATCGCACAACGCACATGTATGTAACAGCAAGACGATGCAGTCGTTCACTAACAAGCTCTTGATAAGTGTAGGACTTATATAGCATAAATTTCACGTATAACAATATTCTTCTGTAAAAAGATTACTCTAATATTACTAACTTTTCCAATACATAACAGCTTTAACAGGATTTTCCTTGTTGCCACGACACGAACATATCTATCTGGATTTGCAGAGCCATTGTATGCTTTGTTTCAACAACTATAATTGTTGAAATATACACACATATATATCTATCTGCTATTGTACGAAGGGCTTTCGCTCAGCATACGGGTCGACGTACACACTGGGTCATAGTGCACCCGTCGAAGGTCGCTATATTTAGCAGTTCGCTACTCTGTCTACAAGTGGAATCGTCAACGGTGCCGGTCGTCGTAGCAATACCCAGGGAAAAAGCTAACTAAAAACTAATTGTCGTTCTAATTTAATTTTCTATCTTAGATTCCATCTTCAATCGTAGCAACGTCTACACCCCCGAATATGTGGAGTCGTCCCCATGAGGAGAAGATTTTGCATCACTGAAACGATGTGCTTACATCGAAGAAGTTATTGTGCATAGCCAGTAATTTTCTAACAAATTCGAATGGTTAGATGAGCTCGTTTTTGACACACATTGATTTTCTTCGACCTAGACGAAATATCTGCACACCATAGTTTGATTTTACTATTTCCTTAATGGGCTTTCTTAATCTTAGTAATAGCTGGGGGGTTTTCGCCCTAGATTTCTCGTACGCTACGTCATAAATATCCGGTGGACTAGCATCTACGGTATAAAATAATATAAGTCCTGGCATATTGTTTTGACAATAAGCATTCCGCTGTAGACATCTTCGCAGAAATGATGGCGTCCACTAGATGTTTATTCATGACGCACAAAAATACTTCCCTTAGACATCTACGTGACCTTTGCTATCAGGCGTCTCATTCTATCTAACTTTTTGCATAAATTCCCACTTTGGTTTGGGTCTTATTTCCTCTCTCAGCAACACCAGTACATGTAAACCAATTTCTAGAACTTCTATTGCTAAGGTAATAAAATGTATCAGTAATTAGCTCAGGCTCAAACTTAATCGTATTTACCCCCCAACGGCCCAGTCCTATTAGTAATGTTGTTGCTGTTGTTGGCAAGCTTGTTATTATCGTTATGACCATAGTGTTTCGCGCAGAGTTTTTTCGGCCTTTAAGGGCGGGCTTCCGTCTCGCTTAGATGGCGATTGTTTGCCTGCCGCCTGTACAACTGAGAACCGAACAGAAGGGTGGAGCCGATGGTAACGGAGTAATAGTCCGCTCAAATAAGTACCATATAACGCCCTGTTGCCTTCTTCTGGCGTTGTAGCTACAGCCGTTACTTCTAATATTGTTGTTCTAACTGTTGACATCGGTGGTTTTTTGTTGTTGGCGTCGTTGACGCCTGCTGCCGCTGCCGCTGCCGTTGTAGAGACGGCAACGCGCCAGCGCCAGTGAAGCACTAACGCGTCGGGTGGTCCAAAGACGTACCGAAACAAAAAAAAAACCCCGCAGACAACTCATCGCTGGCCATGTTTGTATGTGCAAGCGTGGCGTCTCAGGATGCTCACTTCGCCGTAAAATACACGACTACGTCACTGCTTCTGCTATTGGTACAGCACAAGCATCAAGAGCGCCTGCGCGCTTCCGCCGATCAGTCGGCAACTGAAGTGATCCACTTATCTCGTCTCGTCTCTGCTGCTAGTTGTTGCCAGTGCTTCTGCTCTACAGAAAAAATTGCCAATAGCTAAATGTGAATCAACTAGTCAGGGTCGACGTCGTCCGCACTGTACCGCATGATCAGGTGGACACTAGAACGAACGGATCTCATTCAGTCGTTTGGGATGGCGGCAAGCAGACCACATCATAATTTGGCTGTTTTTTTTTCGTCGTTTTATGTCTCACCCTCCGTTCTGACCGTTCATTAAGCCTGTGCGTTCTTCTATCGCAAAGATCCCTGTCGCTTAGCTACTTTATTTGTTTGGCTAAGCAAAACATGGGCTGTGTTGGCTATTAGTCAGTGGCGAGTAGCGGCAGCTGTCTCGTATATGCCGTATATATAGACTTGTATAGGCCTTCTGCAGCTGTCGCTGAATAAGAGGACTCAGGACTGGCTAACGGACACCGGACAAACGAGTGGCAAGGCGAAACTTTCCCTCCAACATTCACTTCGAGCTGCTATTGCTGACGCTACAGCTGGGTGGTACCACTTTCAAACAACACTTGGACCTGTACCAAACCTTCCTCATTCGTCTGCCTGCTCAGAGTCGAGCCGCTGCACGTCTTTCGACGGTGGATTTTTCTTTCGGTGGCGTGGCTGTCTGACAGGCTAAGTCGCTTGCTGAGTTCGCCCATCTGTCTGAAAGCCGGACCTGCGAGTGCACTACACTCTATAGAAGTGACTACGCAAAATGTAGGCGGCCAGCACCAGCACCGGCACCAGCAGGGGCAAACTACTATTGTTTGAAAAGTAGCAGTAATGGCAATGGTAGGAGTAAAGCGCGGTCCATTACAAAAGCCGATGGCCTAGTACTCTCCGTAACGATGTACATGCGCTATCGTTGCTGCTCTCGGATCATGCAGCTTTCGCTGTTCTCGTTGATGCTGCGCTCTCTAACGTAGGCCCGGTTGTTGTAGTATATATTTAGACGTAATCATCACGCCACGCGATTGCGGCCCACGATCTCACCGTTCGTCGGGAGCGACAGCCAGTGCTAGTGGACGTACCGACTGCAGAGCGGAAGCAGCGAGTTTTGACGGCATATTTAATACTTTTATAACAGTTACTTAGTTTGTTAGCTTCTAGTAGGCGAATAGTCATAATAATCACTGGTGACAAGCCTTTTTTTTTGTAATTTTTTATAGTACCATAGTAACGGTTGGAGTGACTGGCCACAACAGTGTCCTGGTCCCACGAAAATTGGCCAAGCGTTATTTGATTGCATAGAACGTTTGACAACTCAACGTATCCGAAGGACCGTGAGCCTACACTATCGTTATCAGCTAGACTGGCAATTATTAGCTGTTACTGTTCATGCGTAACAGGTGATCTCGGATTGTTATCAGGCCAAATCATTCGGCAGCTCCAATACGATTACAAAAGTATAATGGCACATATTGTTTTGTGATGTCGGCAATCTCAATGACAAACCAACGCTGTTGCTCCAATCTATCTAACTAACAAAACTATCTAAAAAAAAATAGAGATCTGCTAAGACCGTGTAATGGTACTGCAAGCAGTTTGTCTATCTTTCTTGTTTATATCGATGTTACGATGGTCGATATGGCCCATAGCAGCTAGCCATCGAGTGATTTTTATCTCATTAGAATTAGTAATGGAAAAAGCATGCATGTATATCGGATTATATACATAGAGCACCCGAATTCGAATAAAAAGGCAGGCGCAAAGTATCGGGAACATTAGATGGTCGAATGGAACACGGAGGTCTCATTGTATTAAACTCTTGCGAAACACCACACACGAGGGGTAAGCGTCTACACAACAAACAGGCGGTTATAAGTTGAACAGAAAGTTCCAAATGAAATCTTTCTTTTATTGTATTACATTCATTTCACATAATCTTGCAGCTATGCTTCAATACGGACACCACCGCTGAGACAGGACAGCGTTAGTGGGTACGTGAAGGTATACAAATGCGACTGCTCTCCAGTAAGACATTTAGGATCTTGGTTTCTATATGATTCGTATTCAGATATATTGAATTCGAAGCGCACGACCCGCTCGCATCAGTCTGCAAACATGGGTTCTGTTCGCTAAAATCAACGGCCGCAAGGCTGACGAGCTCTCCGCGCGCCCGTTAATACCACACAAGTCACACTTCAAGAGGGCAAGTGCTACCGTATTGAGTGAAGTTAGCAGTAAAAGTATGTTATAATTCAAAGCTCGAAGCTTAGCTAAGACACATCGAGTGTCTCGTTTTGCTCGACGATAGCTACGAAACGGCTAGTTCTCCCGTCGCGACATTATCCAACCAGGCCGAGTAAAGCAGACAAGCAAAAAATAGTCACGTCTTGGCAACCAGAGCTGCGGGGCCAAGGCGTCTTTGTAAATCAACAACAGGGATTAGTTAGGGAGCTAGGACAAGTGCACAGGTGTCAATTATGTACGTCCTAAGGCCTGTTATGTTCGTGATCTTTTTGTCTGTGGCGTCTTGATCCTAAATTGAAGGCGGGAAATCAAAGTTTTAGAACAACGGCACTGAGTTCAATTCGATTTTTGTCGGCTTCATCGGAAAATGAATCAAGGACGAAATGAGAGAAACGATGTAGCGGAGGTCACAGATTGATTCGTGGCTGTCATCCTTGTCGGGTCATGCTACCGTATCGGTAAAGGGGACGCCGTTGCGAAATTGAAGCACGTTATTTTCACGACAGTTTGACAGTGGATAATGACGAGTAGTCGTTTAGCAGAGTTTCGAGAAGTTGGAGAAAATTAAAAAAAGGTACACAATGACAAAGAACTGCTACCTCCAACGTTTTTAACCACATATTTCTTAAAACGCTTCAGCATCTCTATGTCGGCTTTAGAGTTAGGGTTTGATGAAGATTTATGGTCCTGCTAAAACGACGAATCAACTAATTTGTCGTACTCGACAACATACAGCGACAGCATATCTTTTCAACAACATTTGAATAACAATGGCCGCCATTCAGGAACCGTTCAGTTTTGGTCAGGACAAGTGCTTGAGCTTCTATGTGTCTAGCCGTGTGTCCCACGTCAAAATATAAAATTGTAACGACCATAAAAACACGACAGGAAAAAACAGAGCTGGAAAAAGACCACGATAAATTATTTTTATGAGCAGTCCTTTCTACCGCAGACCTCTAGAGATTCCCACACGAATGGCGCTGCACGTCAGGCCCAATACAGGACAAACATAGCCACATAAAACAAGCATATACGTTTAACGACGAGTTTGCTAGTACATACTAAGCGTTAAGATATTTATGAGTGCGACAGAGTTCGCCGGCTGTTCGTTGGGCGTCTCGTGGTGGTTATCGTCAACGAAAACCGAAACGAGCAATACGACACGGAAGGTGCTTACAACAAAATGATGATTGCGATTCTATTAAAGTACCGCCACAAGTGCCAAGCCAGCTGATTCATCGACACTGCGATGCTTTCATCGACGGTTTTGTCACTCACTGCCCTATCGTGGTTAGGCAGACGAGCCCGGTAAGTGCATTTGAGCGAAATGGACGTATATCGGTTTGAAGAGGGGTTACAAAGTAAAGTAGTGCAGACTTCTCTTGGATTCGTGACAGGGAAGGGAACCCGGGCTGGAGGACCGGAGACAGGTTAAACAGCCGAATGAAAGAACCCAACCGAGCTAAGGAGAGAGGAACGACTCAACGGTATACAGCAGTAATAGTAGGGGCAGTGGCGGGTTTGCCATCGAAGAGACAACAGTGGGGAGATCCAGCGGGGAGTTAACGGCGCCAGCCAACAGCGCTTCAATCACCTCATTCTCTATAAGGACAAAGATTAAAAAAGGGGCTGTAAAGGAATCACAAAGACATCCACACCCACCCTGCAAGCAAAGTAACCCTAGCTTATCTAATCGACAAAGTAGATTTTGGTAGCCGTTCCATCTTTTTTCGAGTCCAACGGAAAAACTAATCAAGCACCCACCAACGAAGCGGTGATGCACGGTAACGAATTGCGTCGAATGCAGTAACAGTAATACTCGAGCACAACGTAGTCGTTGAAGTGTATGTGGTGATATTTCGAAGAAAAGCCTTCTTGGGTAGTACAACAGGCTGCATAGCGGCTGTAGTGGGATCAGCAGGTATTCGTAGTATTATTGATAGTTATTTCAGTACGTTTAGAGTTGGAAGCATATTGCCGCGGGTAGTGAGTGGTACTAATTTGAGTAGAATTAGGACTGATATTGTTCTTAACTCGAACCTTGAGTTCCAACACATATTGGCAGACACACAAACTGAGAGTCGAAAATCGATAGTCCAAAGGCAGCACCAGTCGATTACGTCTACCTTACCTCTTACCTTTTAAAGCGAAGCAGACCAGATCCAGGTTCTCCAGTATTGCGATTTTGCAGTTGATCGTATGTGCCGTAGGTAGTCGGGTGTTTCCGGTTCGACTTTACTTGATCTTCTTTATGGTGTATAGTTGCTTCTACTGTTAATTTTCACAGAATCCTAGATGGTAAGGATCACGCATTGCACACTTGTCTATCGCACAATATTTACAGTTAGGCAGTTATCGAAAGTGAGGTCCACACACAACCTTTTTCTTTTGAAGGGAGTTTGTGTGTGTCTTTATAGATAATTCTATTTTTAGCTCGTCAGTAGCTTACGTTATGCTTCCAAGTGATAACACGCTTTTATTTTCGCAACTAATTAAATCGAGCAATCGTAAAGCACAATGACATTGACTTTTTTTCGGGAAGGAGATAAGCGTCGTATTTATCAAAGCAACTGTAAGACGATAGAATTTTTCTTCAATTTCGAAAACGCGCTATCGACGCACATCAAAGGGCGTCCACAACGACGTGTAACAGCGACAGCGCGTATAACTTGTGTCATGCACGGTCCTGGCGGGTATGGTACACTCGTTGCTTTTCGAAGATCAGGCCACCTATCCCAAAAAAACTCACACGAAAAGTCAATCACATGCACAGCCCATTATTTTTGTTACGGGTGTTTTTTTTCTGTTTTTTTTTTTCTTTTTACCGGCGGAAATTCGTTGCTATATCACACTCTGCTTGTATGATCTCTCCTTCTTTGTTTTTGTGGATATTGCTTGGTACGCTTATAGTGTTCTAGTCTACTTCATAGACAGACCCCGGTAATAATAAGGCGGTGATAATTCGGGAATTACAAAAAAATCCTAAGTGTTGTAGCTATAGAATTCTGCTGTTCTTTTTTTGGCTTAGTAGTTGTAGTAATAACCTGTAATGTTGCTGGTATTATTGTTGTTGTTGCTGATGTAAAAATGGCGGGAATATCCGAAGAGGTCGGTAGGTGGTCCTACACGTGGCAGTAAAACTGAGGCGGCGGTATATAAGGAGAAATCGACATCTGAAGACATCACGAGAATCACACTGGGTTACCCTAGTAAGCAGATGACCCGTGTCAGATCGTCTGATGGCCGTATGATAGACAGCCGGACTGACAGACACAATAGCAGACAGGACATAAGATGTTCTCACAAATACCAACGTGTTGTCATCGGGGTGGGAGAAGTGATTTTGATAAAGGTATCGGCGATTTTGGTAATATTAGGCGTTCTCTAATGGTCACCTGGGCAACCGGGGATTGGGTGCAATCTGCTGGGGTAGGGATTCACCTTCCGTGAATAATGACGATGTTTTCTGATGACATCTCGTATTATGCTACGCTGGCTGGCTGGCTGGATGGATACTTTTCTACCGTTGCCGCCATTAGAATCGAAGTGTAAGATGACTATCCCAACTGTTCACTAATCGCCTTAACCAATCGAAATTTCCTATGTCCGCTCTGTTCTAAGCTTGGCCTCTATCTGTTCTTCGCTCGCCTGCAGCTTCTTTACATGTTATGGCTGTCTCCACGCGTTTACTAGAACTGGATCACCAGGGAAACGGCGCTAAGCAACAATAACATCGAAGTCCAAAACAACACTCATTTCACTGTCGGCAAGCCGCCCAGACACCTGAACGATGACTGGGTCACTCTATCCAATTCAACTATGTTAGCAGGCCAAGATGTACATAGAAGCAAATTGACGGATCTTCTGTATCTGCCAGATGTATTGCAAAATTAAACATTGGAAAACCAAGCGGCGTCAAATCAGGTCAGTATTGGACTCCGTCAACTTTTTTTTTTCAATAGGATCACACTGAGCACAACGATAACCGACATACACAGGCACACATACTATAGAGCACAACGGTTATCAGGCACCGCTGTAGAGAAAGCACAATAAACATAAAGAGAACAATTTTTAGATTCGAACGTTGTCAATCTAGGGAATTTGTAGGTGCCGTGGTGGTGGTAGTAGTAGTAAAGGCTGTATAGACATTGGTTTGACTTTTGCTCTAACGACTCTTCTTGTTTCCAAAGCGACGTTAACATCGACTATGACCATCAAATCCGACAGGATTCATTACACACAAACACACACAAACACAGATCCGGAGCGGTTACACCCATCGACGCTTTATGAGAGTGATTCCATCGGCGCTATCAAATCCTCGATCACGACAACCGAATACACAAACAGCATCGGTCGATTTTTCCAAATGGATTTTCTTACGGGCGGTTTATCGGAGACCTGAGTCGCTTTATGACTATCGTTAGTAACTTCTTCAACAGCGTTAATGCTGCGGTGGGAAGAGCTGTTGCATTGTCGTCTTCGGAGCCCCGTCGGTTATCCTTTCGCTCGGGGCTATGTCAGGGCTTTATGAGGCAATTCTGTCTTCAGTGTTTGCAAGCAGCCGCTTCTAATATTTTTGTTGCTTCATTTCGTAACAGGCGGCAGCAGCAGCAATAGCACTAGTAGTTAGCGCTTTTGTTGCGGTCAAACAAGAAATTGTTTGAAGAAAAAAAACAACAATGTAATGTATTATTATTATTATTACTGTCACTGCCGTGAAGATGTTGATGGCGGCGCCATCACCGGCCATGTCCCGCAACTACGATGGAAATTCCCCAATCTCTGTCACTACTAGTCTGCGGACATGGATCGCCGAACTTGCTAATGCTTTACACCGACTTTTAAGATAACGCCAAAACTTTGCTATTCAGCCTCTACCACTACTTCGTCTGCCGTTGCTGTGGTTGTTGATCCGGCTTTGGGTTTAACTTTAGCCTACTGCTCCGACGTTCGTTCGTCCATCGGCGATCCACATAATACAAAGACGTACTAGTGTTGAGCTACTGAGACGTTGGCGGTTACGTTACGCCGCCGTGACATCCCAAAACAGCAAAGAGTAGCGAGGGGAGGAACCGTGAATGAGAGAGGAGAAAGAGGCTGACAACGTCGCGCCAAGTGGGAGAGACGGCTTTAGGAAATCCACTGACTGTAGCCGAGGGCGACCGTGGCAGTTGCGATGATGCGCGCGCAATTTTGAAACACTAACTAGAAGTTACATGGCAATGCTACCGGATCTTGTCCACCGCGAGCGTAGTGTATTGAGCATCCATATTCCGCAATGGTGTAGTAAAGAGTCGATCACTGTAAACTACATTGGTGGCATGGCGAAGATATGTCGTGGATGCCAACTACAACACACAATGCGCTATTTTCGTACTTGAGATACTAAGCGACAGAATTTTTTGGTGCTAGCAACATTAAGTGATCATGGAGGCAGATGCTACATTCGAACGTTGTATTACAATACTGCTATCCTATTATTTCCTATTATTGGCAACTGCCCCGCGTAAACGAGGTCAGTGAGTCGGCAAGAAGGGACTACTATGACGCTTTATTGTTGTTTATGTTATTGTCGCTTTTGTTGTTAAATTTTTTGGGACGTCATACACACACTTTTAAACACATCTAAGCACACGGTAGTTCCTGATGCTTAATATTTGCCTGCCTTTGTAGCTTATTGCCGCTGCTGAGTGCGAATCGCGCGCGCTCCAAATGGGACTGATCATCCTCGTGACAAGAAAGTCTCCCCTCTCCCATCCAGTGGCAGTGGGAGTCGAGTCTATTTACCCTCGCCACTTTTGGAGATGACGGGGAAAAAGTCGAGCGTGCGCGGGGAAGGGTACGTACCGAGAATAGAGCAACAATAGCGGAGTCGTTCGAAACCCATAGGTGGTATGGGACACGTCTGGGTTGCTGGGTCGATCTCTTGATGCTAGAACAGACTGCATAGATTGAATGAGCTGGTCTAAGTAAGTTAATGATAATACATTAAGGCACAGCTACGATGCGATACTAGTTGTAGCACGCGCCGAAAAGAGACCTGATTCCCGTTTCACTGGTCTTTCGAGTTATGGTAGCCACCAGTAAAAGCTTAAGTAGCACAGGTGAATTATTACTCATTAGGAAAACACTATGGAAGCTATTGCTGATTACAATACTGAATACAAGACCCAGATTGCTGGGCTTAAGGAGTGTTATGGGCGATACGTAAGTAAAAAAAGACAAAAATTATGTTTTGTTAATACGGGAAGTCAAAATAAA
The DNA here is from genome assembly GCF_002443255.2 of Varroa destructor. Taxonomy (NCBI): domain Eukaryota; kingdom Metazoa; phylum Arthropoda; class Arachnida; order Mesostigmata; family Varroidae; genus Varroa; species Varroa destructor. Next base: position 27,905,467 of record NW_019211458.1, on the reverse strand, counting down.
CTGATATGTATAGTATAGATAAACGACACATTGGAAGACCTAAATATCTGGTGTTGTGTACCATACTGTAGCAACGCCCATTGTAACCCACCTGGGTAGCGTTCGATCCGTATGACAATTATACCGTTAGCCAGAACGGGCAGCGATTTCAGCCGATTTGTCTTCGGCCTTGAAAAGAGGGAGAACTAAAAAAAGATCTGACTGCCACTATGGAGAAACACTTAGGGCATTCGACTTGCGAATAAGTGACCACCACGTTCTACCCAGCTGAAGCTCAGAGATCTACTCAAGTCATTTAGGTTCTTAAAACCAGATCACGGTTTGTTACATTTGAATGGCCTTATAGTCCTAACTAAAATGTGTCGGAGACGGTTCCATAGTGGCCTTAGTAAAGTCGGGGACGGAGGCTGACCTTAGCGAGAGCACCGCTGTTAAGAGGTGTCGGACCCTACAAAAAACGCTTATACGAGAAGATTTTTATATCTCTTTTTACAATATCTACAAATACATATCTCTTTGAACACTTAGAATCCATCTAGTTTTTATCTGGAAGTTGTTAGCGGCGGAAACGCGTACTCAATTCTTTCTAAGTTATTCAAAGTAATTGGGAATTACCTCGTCAAGAACCGCGAGATTACGCTAAACTATATTATGTGATGCCTTATTTAATACTAACTTGGAATATTAATCCTACCAAGATCATGGAAGAACCCAAGGGTTAAGTTTGGTTTCTACACTGAAATTGGACGGCGACTATTTCGAAAGTTGTACCGGTTCGACCACTTAATAAAAAATAGCAGACGCTTTTCTGCGGACAGAGTCATCGTCTAATCCCAAGCGACATGGCCAAATGCAGACATTCATTATTCATTTTAATGAATGCGTACCCATAATGGTCACAATAACACACCCAAACTCAAACAGTTAGAGATCATGCGTAGATGGTGTTTTGATTTTTTCTATTACATGCAAATATTCAAAGTTAGATGGATATATGAGGAAAACTATTATGTGAGTAACGGCCTAAACGAAAACTTTTTGAATCTCATTTAAAATTGGTATTTCTGTTTCATTCTGAGCAGATAGGCCCATAATTAGATTGATCAAAAAGTATTACTTTATAGGTGATGTATTTTTCCGAAGCGTATATAGTACAAGAGGCTTGAAGGGAATCGGATTGAGCTAAATAAAAAAATAGCAGGCCAAAGGTAAGCACACGTTGCTTTGTGCTCGAGGCTAGTCAAGTCTAGTTAAAATTTTTACGATTGTTTAAAGATAAATTAAAAGTTAGCATTCCCTCAGTAAGCAATGTATATGGGGTAATGGTGCTATGTAATTTGGTTCTGTTCTCGACACTGACCAGTATTTTCAACATTTATTTGATCTTACAGAAAGTAACTGTTTACGCAGACTTCCTCATACAGACATTACTATACGTTTCCCTCTATAAGTGCATTGAGAGTAACGATTTAAAGTATACGGCATATCACTTCGTAAACGTAATCTAGTAGACGGAAGGTAACTTTTGAAACATCAAACTTTTACAACTCCTTAAAGGGCTGCGACACTCTCTAAACGCACGACGTTGATTTGAGCTGCTTAGCGTAAAGGCCTCTGGATTAAAATTGAATTCCCCAGTGTCCAGGCTCAGCAACCTGAAAATTGCTTCATTGCATAATACAGCTAATAACAAATGAGGTCGACAATTCGAGCTCCAGAATTTCTACGTACTTCACACGTGTTTTATATTCCATCAGTAACGGTATCCGAAATGTATTTGCCCGATAGCTATGAATATCGTAACAGGTAATTTTAATATTTAACGCATACTCGAAACACGATCAGATGACCCGCCAAATAAAGGCCACCTTCGGTGGCAATTGAAGACCCAAACTGATATCTTCACGACAGATATCTTAATACAAAGAAACAGCAATAGCTAGGAGCAACTCACCACGCGTAATGACGTGTCCATACTACCCAATTGCCTCAGAAAATTTAATCGCGATAAATCAAGCATGGCTCTTTGAGTACGAAATTTTTAACTTGGAATGATTCTCTATCAGGTAAATTGGCATATCTGCGCCGAATACGTAAGTGTCAATTTCCTCTAATGTAAACCCGTATATATGATTTATATATAGCTAACTTATATATATATATGTATGAAACAAAAAAGCTAACTTAATTCTTTCTTTTTTGCTTGTTTTTAAAGTTCCTGATGATCTGACAGAATGTCTTGAACACATTGGCCAAACGGGAGCAAACACAAGCAAGAACTAAGGACGATTTTGACATATACTGCTGCCGTAAAAGCTACAAAGAGCAAATGCTACAAATTTACCACAAGCTTGTTTCCACTAATAGTTCTAGTATAAGGATTGTAATTTAGTAGCAAATTGTTCATATAGGAAACTCGGCTTTCTCGATGTTATCGAAAAATGGATTTGGCCTTTGGTACAATTTTTAAATTGCAAAAAAACTGGGCATCTCGATGAATGAGCAGATAAACGCATTGTCTATTCATAGGTCTGTCTTCAAATTTGCCGCTTCTCTTGACTTACTTGAGCACTGAAATAGATCTAATCCAAATAAGCACGAGAAGTCGACTATACATGCGTGTCTATACATCTTTGCTTAATACGTGATCTGTATGATGCCAATATAGAAACAGGATATGATTGTGTATCGCCATATCGGGTCTAGCTACTTCATTCTATAATGAGTAATGTTCACTCGTTGGAAACAGCTTGAAAAGGTCACTAATAAATACTAGGGGGTCTTACGGACAAGCTATTCAATCCTTCTCTCGATCCTCTCTCTGCAATCCCTCTTTAGACTCCATGAAGCACGGACATTAAATCAGATTCAGTTAGGTCACAGCTCGAAGGTGTGTGTTTAATATACAAGTACGTTGAAGGTTCATCCTGCGTAAATAAAAATAGAATTTGCAACCGCGAACTAGATTCATTGGGATTACGTCCAAAGAGACATGGTAGGTATAATGACTTCGCAGTAATGACTGTGCCGGGCCAATTTTATCTGGCCTGGAAAATAAATCACTGACAAGGTTTTGTCGAAAAAATCAAATGTTTTTTGCTAAGTAAAGCTTGCAATGGATGTGATTATTCTTCCATGCCACAAATCTGTTAGTAAGTTGAAAACGTGTTTAGTCCATGGTGCTCACATGTGAAAATGAACCGAGTCAGAAGAGATATATGCTTTGAAGGCTATCACTTAGAGGATTCTACACCTTTGCAAAGATCGCCTCAATTTTATTGCTTCGTGTTGCATTATTAATATCGTCGGGAAAATTAAATTTTCTCCTTCGTTTCCATGTACTGTGTGACATTCTTAACGTATTGCATTTCTCGTTGATAATCCCGGGAAGCTGCTAGAAGCTGTCTGGGTATAAACGTGGACAGTATACCTACCTTAATAGGATATCTCAGAGCGCATAAAATTCCGCTGAATAATGAGAAATATTCTCAGAGATATATTATTGTATCATAGTCTCGGGACGCGCTAGAGGGGACAGGAAGTTCGGATACTCCTTTAATTACGGACAATGACTTCTGATTTATTCTAGATAGCTCATGTGTCCGCTGATCACTCTGTGCCCCTGCTCCTAGTAACGGCTTCGTATACGTATCAGAGTATTATTCCTTAGCTCAACAGCTGCCGCTTGGCGGCGCTTTTGTGCCTTCATCAGGTTGCTAGCCTACGCGTTTTATGCAGGAACGTTTAGCTATACGTACATTAGGCCAACTCTAGCTGCACTCGTACTGTTAGCAAGTAGCACTAGCGGCCGACAGTAGCTTAGCCTTGTATAACTGGTTTAAATCCTCAGTCCCTATTGATTCGCCGCGAGTTCGAGAGCTACTGAACCGTACTGAAGAGCATTGCTTCCGCGTTTCGTGCGCCAATACAAACGAGGAGTGCTGCAAGCATTGCTGCTTAAGGATATAACTTACTCGAGTCCTGCAGTCGAGTCCTCGAGTGGCAGCGTAGGTGGTGGCGGGATAGCCCTGCGAAAAACTTCGGGCGGACGAAAGGCACAGAGAAAATTAAACGCGCGCAAACTTGGCTGCGCAAGCGTAGTTTCCCTGAGACTCGGAGTACAATTGGAAGCAGGCGGTTCTGTTGTCACGCCCTTCCGTGAGCTTCTCCAGGTTAATCCAAATGTCCTCCGAATAGTCGGCGAAAGCGGCTCATCTTCAACATGGCGGCAGCTTTGCTACCAGTGCGTCACGCAGAAGCTTGTAACGGTGATGGCACATCCGGCTTCATATAAACTATCCCAGCCACTGCAAGCGAATCATATAACATCCTCTCCCTTTTCCATCCCCCCCCCCCGCCCTCCGCCCCCATTATGCCCTTCTGAAGGAGGAAACCTAGCAGCAGAGGCTACAGTGTAATGGGGCATTTCTGTTTGGTGCGCGGGACAGCAGACAGGTTTTATTTTTCCTGAGCATCAACTCTGTTCTCGCATCCGTCGTAGCGCGAAGACCGATGTGACGGGAGTGTGAAGCGAGGATGCAGCAGTGTAACTAAGCGCCACGTTAACAACCGCAGACAAACCTGACAATAGCCTACTGCGATCATATAATTACGGAGAGACAGCTAATCGCTCCTGATTTAGATGGAGATTTATCATTGCGAGCATTTTATTATCCGCAGTTTACGACTGTGACAAATAAAGGATCACAGGTGCCCCTTTGATGACCGTAAGCAAAAGTACATATGTTTCCATTCGTGATTCGCCGTAGGATTTTATAACCGATTTTACGGATAACAGTCTAGATCTTGCAGATGCACACTAAGGATACGGAGACACTGGTTTGAGTCTGCTGATGAGCATCTATTCACAACATGTGTCAATAAAGCAATAAATATTATTTACTAATAGTTGAAAGATTTCATATCTCCGCTTGCTGGCCTTTGCACAGCTGTTTCTCGTGCTATCTGTGCTAAGCTGGTACAATGAAATGGTCGGCTATATTTGATCATCTACTTACTTATTTGCCCTGGAGCAACTTTGTTAGCATAGCTCCGTTTCATTTTCCTATACATGTACTTGTAATATTTGCAGTTATTACATACTGTAGAATATATATACATAATACCATTAAGGCCAATGGTGAGCGAGCGGTGCCGTCTCATATTTTAAACACTCTTCACGAGAGATACGTTTAATTACGTTAGGTACGATTCAGCGAATGGCAAGAAACGACAAAGTGCAAATGTAAGCTTTGGAAGAGGTTTGGGGCCCCCGAAAATTTCGATCTGGATCCATTTGCCTGTACGAGGATGATACTCGTAGTGAGGCAGCTCATCGTATAATAAAGCTATTCACTAGACCTAAGCCATGCACTAAATTACCGTTGTGACAAATTGTCTATTATCGATGGTTGAAAATATTCCTAGAAAAATTTGCCAGGGACGAAGTTGTTTTCTCGGGTTTTGTAGATTCGAGGAGATTTGCTGTCAGCTGATTTGTGAGCAACCATAAATTGAGTGCTTCATTTTAACGGCGTAGACGCCGGAAGAACTTTTTATCCGATGTTGGAATAAAACAAGCATATATGAACTGTTTTATACTGCTATGGACGCTCTGCATAAAAGCTGGATAACACACTAAGATGCAAGCGATCATCTGTAGCTTGTACCCTTTCTGGCTTCAGGCATCTGTCAGTGCTTGACCACAGAACACCTTGTTTACGTGAATACACTAACTACATAATTTCAAAACGGAATGAAGACCTTAGGAAGATATCTTCTCTTACTGAGGGAAGCATACGTGTTCACAATTCAGGGACACGCACCGAAGCTTTGGAGACCGCCTTCTATTCAAACGATAAAAAAAACTACTCTAGGCCACGTAGAAAGCATCCTAAGGTACTTTCACGTTATACAACGCAGCACACATATTGGTTACGATTTTACTAGAAGATAGAAGACAGCTTCTTTTCAAGCTTTTTTTGAAGAAAATGCTGAACATCATGATCGTCAGTTATTATCCAAAACGATATATTTTGTTCCCTATATAGTTGTACGAACACATATATAGCGGCAATTACAATGAAATTCAGTTTATTACAGTTTCCTTATTATCAGTAAACATTTTGTTTATATAGATATTTTCACTGAGTACCACGAGCAGCGTACAAGGTATACATTTGACGGCCATATATATATATATATATATATCTGTAGCTACCAAAACAGATCTAGTGGCGTTTAGCGGTTATTTTTCATAGGAGTCTTCGGCTGTGGGATGGACGTTAACGGACGACCAGTCGAATCCACCAATATAATATCACCTGTACTTGATTATTAGATAATGCTGTGACAGTCTAGGAACGTACCTCGATTATACAATACAATCCTTCGGGATGCAAACAAACCGATACAAACACGTTAAGTTTAAAGGTAAAGTTAACAGATGATATTATTGTCGCTATTATTATTGCATATTGTATCGTAAGAATCCGCACGTACACGTGCGTGTAAATACGAACGACAGCTACGCTGTTCTATCCACTAGTCGTATATATAAATATATATATATATATTCACTTACAAGAAGCTGTATGGGTTGATAATATAAATCGGTTTAAGACCTATGGCCTGGTTGGCCAAAGGCGGTCAACTATAGGAAGAGGAGACACGTCAGCTTTATGGCGTCGATGGTTACTCTTTTGGGTACTGTGTATCCTTCTTCAATTCCCAAAAATATTCAGCCACCATTAACTGTTTTACAGTGTTTATCTAAGCATTCCAGAACTTTGTTCTAACGAGTATTTAAAAGCAGAGAGAGAATCGGTTGGTACTACTTTGAGTGGTTCGTAGTGTGGTTCTTTTTCGACTTCGGGTAGCCAGTGAATCCTACTACAGACTGATTGGGCGTATCCTCCCTATCTCTCTCTTGCCCTCCATATCGTGGCTATTATTCGACTTGTTTGCCATAACAGTAGTGGTATTGGCTTCTCTTCGGTGGGGACCACTTTCTCTTTATCTGTTTCTTTCATTTTATTGCGAAACGCACAACATCCAATATCCGATGCACGAAGAACAGGGGTACTGATATGGGGGAGGAGGAGGCGGCTCCAAGATAGGATGCCAGGTTACCAATTTAAGTGGTACAGATCATCTGGCAGCAGACATCCCTAAGTTAATGGTTTTTGTAATCGGGTGAACTGTGGAGGATTTGATGGCTAGGGTAAAGTCACAGACAATCATGTCAACAGGATTAGCCAGCAAGGATACATCGATGTGGAACAACGCTTTTTCCCATACTCTTTGTGTGAATAGCTGATTCACCAGCGAAATCTCTACCCGCTTTTTTGCTAATGCTGCTATACAATGATTAGTCGTGCACTGGATCGTTGCTGATTTTTTCGTCTTCGAGGAGACTCCTTAGGTAATGACGTACCTTTAACGACACTAGGTTTAGCAGACGCCTGCGCATTTTCGACGCGAGACGGCCAAATAATACACTAAGCTTAAAAATTTCAACCTTTCCACGTTTTCGGCATAATTTGCTTCATTGTAATACATATATATATATATATATATATATATATGCTGTTATTTCAGTGATCATAGGGCGCCGGAATCATAATATGGTTAAATTATCCATGGACATAATTTAACTGTCTATGAGCACTTTAGTCGGTCATCTTGCTACTGCACTTCCTGTGAGCCCCCAGTGGCAAGCTTCGTTTGGCAACGGTTTCGCTGCATCAACGCTTCTGGTTTCATTAGTTGGCTGCTAGCTTTTCTGTTTTTGTTTTAACATAAAAAGCTTCTACTTGGAGAGCAGTAAGCTATGTTTAAGAGAAAATGAGATCTCTCTTCTTTCTCCGTATAGCTTCGAGCAGCGAAAATGCCGATTCAACGTACGCTTACAACCATTTACAAATGTTCATTTTGAGTTCGTCTTTCTTACCCTAATTATTTCAAAACTATTATTTTCAGATAACTGCAGTACATCAAAGACTATTGGATGCATCGTACGATACTACTTTATGATAGTATAGACCATTATTGAGTGTAGTGCGGAAATCTAAGGGTCCATACCGAACAGGGATCGTATTGCGCGTCGTATATCATGAGCATCTCGGTCGGCAGTATTGGTTGACCTCAGCTGCATCTCCTTAGCAGCACAGCCATAGCATTCTTCCTGCCTTGTTGAGGGGGTGGCGGCCCGGCCCTCACTGCAGGTGCCTTTTGCCGGTCAAGGACCGATGAGTCAGGACCCGTCAGTTCGTTTCTGCTTCTTATCGAGTTGCATTGGCGCAGCTCTTTCTGCTGCCACCGCACTAGTCCTCCACTACGCGGTCAATTGGAGCTGCCATAAATAATCCAGTTGCTTCTAACCTTAGAGGCGACGACTGGCGCCCCTTTTCCCGTTTGTGACCGACCACTCAGCATGCAGCAGTGGTAGGCATTGGTGTGGTTGCCTGATCGCTTGCGCTTTTTCCTCCTTGATGTTCTGCAACTCTAAATCCACAACTATAACATCTAGGCATTGAGTTCATGCTACGTCACTGCTATTTCTACTACAACAAGGTACTAACACCTAGCTATTGGCGACCGCTCGCTTCTGTGAAGCTCAACACGACGTCTACTACCATCATGATCACGGCTACAACGAATGAGTGACCAAGCGCCTTCGAAGCGAGCTCATCATACATTTCTCGCTATGCACCATGCTGCTATCGCCTGTCCTGCTACTGTTTTATTTAGGGCGGACTATTTCGTATTTCTGTATATTCACTCCTCGAGGGTGTGTGAGATGGGGCTACAGAAAGGCTCGAGCAACACTGACTCGTGCCACGGAACAAAACCAGCATCTACATACAGCAGCAACAAGAGCAGCGACAGTGGGGCCGAAAGGAATATTGTTAGTGCTGCGTGATGATACGGAAGCCGAGAGGAGCACAAAAACAAAGAGAACAAGACTTTCCTCCAGTTTATATCCACTGTGATGTGAGGCCTACAGGAGACAAAGGGGATGGATACAAATGTAATTTATCGAATAGATTGAAGGCTAAAAACTGGATCTCTCTCGATCAACTTGACATTGTTTACTATCAATGTAAACACATCATTGAAATGTTTTCTTTTCGTAGAAGTTGCCTATTAAATTCTAGAGTTATGTGTCTGTGCCGTCCGGGGCGTGGTTAGCAATGCTCATTTTTGTTTGCGATAGTGGGGATTGCCCCATTTAGATCTTGAAGTCATCAGCAAGCTAAACATTGACAAACATTGACAAAAAAAAATTAGGGTTTCAAAAACTGTGCAGAGGCTGACATCGGCTGCGTATTTAGTTGATTTAAAGCTTTTAAAAGTAAATGTAATTAAAATGTAGCACATTCGTTTTTGTAGGATAATGTTGCTAACAGATGGCTCAGGAGCACTTTAACTAAGTAGGTAGCGAGTTCCTACAGTTATATTGAAATGGATAATAAGGAAAGGACTACCATTGTGGGGTGAGTAAAGCTAGAAACATTTAAATCAACGATCGATTGCAAAGAATAAAAAAAAATTGATGCTTTCGACTAAATTTCCGTTCTCATGGCCTACCGCTTTTGGTTTTCCATTAGTTCCGTTAACAAATTTCGTTAATTTTACTTTGCCATTTGACTTTATCTAACTTAAATTTTAGTCAAGTCCACGACGTAATTTAGGTTACGCATACGGTTAAGAGACAGGTGAGGATCGATTTGAAATTTGTTGTAGCCAACTAGAACCGAATATTTAGACGAATGTACCATCTAGTTCATCAAAGCGTTCCTGTTCTATTTCATATGAAGTCATTTGATCTTTGTTTCAAGCACAAAACGCCGCAGTGTGTGGTGCCATTATAGGTCAATCTAATTACGACATTCCACATCTTGATCAGAAGACAAAACGATGTCCTGCATTTGTTTTCTGTTGTGGTTTGCTTTGCGTTCGTATTCGACCCCGGTAGGAACGATGGATTTAGCGGCAGCGGTTCCGTCCGGTCGCTACTCCGTCGATTTTCAAGAACTGAACGTCTGCAGTATGTCGCAGCTGTGACAACAGCAGCAGCAGCAGGATCACGGCTAGAAGGGAAAGATGACGGCAACGACAATGGCGAAGCCTACGAAGGATGATGAAAAAAGATGATACGTGGTGCATCGCCGTTCCCCTCGGTTTCATGCGACAAAGAATGATCAAGGGAAAGCTGAGGGTAAGATGCGCTGGAGGATAGGCGCAAGGGGCAACGGTGGTACTGGCGATGCGCATGTAAAGCGATGAACGTTTGATAGCTGAGAACGAAGACGAGTGGCAGCAGAAGAAGGAGAAAGCTTCCACAAGACGTTTAATTAAGAATATTGTGTAAAAGCCGTTCACTAGCGGTTTTTTCTACTACTACATTCATTTTACTGAATCTCGAGCTGCTGCTGCTGCTTCCAGCTCTCCAGGTCGTTCTTTTGGACATAACCTAACCAACTACTTGTTCGATGCAGCTCAAGCTTACAGCTCAGTCATCCGTTTGCCCCGCAGCGGCAAATCGCTAAAGAAGACTGGACTGACAAGGGATAGATCTCAACATAGGCGGATGCCTTAGCGTTCTTCTTCGGATAGCGGATATGAATGGAAGACATCATTCTCTGTTCAGAATGTTTCGAGTCTGCCAAAGGTAGCTAGCCAAAGTCAGTGAAACGGGAATAGGCGAAAGCCGACCTCGCAATATCGATTGCGATTGCAGTGGTTGTTGTACGGGCAAATGATCCTCCCTAACGTCAAACTCTGACGAGGCTCAATTGAGTTAAGAGTGGGATACAAAGTGCTGTTGTTACAATCAAACTGAGGACTATACCCGCACACGGAGAGTGGGTTCAAGGAAGAAGTTGGATAAGCTCACTTCAGCTTCACACACAGCTTCAGCGCTAAGAAGTCTTCGAAAACAAGTTGTTGAAATAAATGACCTTCGTATAAAATACGCACACAGTACTCACGGATGGAGTCCAAACCAAAGCTCATATAGGTTAACTATACATACACACGAACAGCGTATTGGCACCGATACTCAACTCTAGTCGCTGCTAAGACTGTCGCAGCTTCCCAGTGTGTAACCATTATGCCACTATCCGAACACGGCGAAGAGTCTGCTACGCCAATGAACAATTGCGAACAATATGAGCCGGCACTTCGTCTCAACGAATTCTATCCTGGCAAGACACACTACCATTGCTGGTACTGCTGCTTAAGGGTGGCATACTACATGTACTCTGTTGACTGCATTCGTGCACAGCAAGAGGGATGTCTGTAGCGGACGCAGCCTCGGGGAGACTTAATGTATAGGAGGTCTGGCGACAAGTATTAACTACTGTCTGCACTTACTGTTACTCTCCCTACTGCTGATACAACGACGTTCTTCAGACTCTCGGATTCTTCTGCCTCTCAAAACCCTCACCTTTCCCAAAGCCAAAAACGTGCGAGGACAGCCGTGCGGAACGGACCTTTTTCGGATGACTGGCAACTGGCCAAATACACCCCACTCGGGCGAGGCATATCCATTTAGCGCTACTTGGTAGCAAGGGGACTGGCATATAATTACGCTCGCGGCAAATAGATTAAGGCACGACAGGATAGAGGATGCGGGATATATATGTACATGTGTGTATATAATAATAATTTGACGTTTCATAAAATCTAGAAATGCTACGTACATTAAACAGACAATAAACAGTTCTCAGTTTTCTGAGTGTTGTTCAAGCGACATACTGGCACACCGATTTACGGAATAAATTTAAAATTGGGTGAGGTTTTGTTTTTCATGTTTTTTTGTTTGTTGAAGTTACGGTGTGCAAATGCACGTTCCGCTAAATAGTGGTATATTTATGTGCAGCTCCTAAAGATTGAGGGAGTTTCTAGTAAAACGCTGTGATGAGCAATTATAACTGGGAAAGTTAGAACTTAAACAGTTTTAATAAACTTGTATTGCAACGTGCATACGCATACGTAAGGTCAAATAGACATATTCGTCTGGTACTACAGTGCAAGCATGTACCAGACTTAAAATTGGAATTTGATTCCGACAGCGGCGAAAGTTCTCTCATTGTATAAACCCTATTTCGAATAGTGTTCAGGAGAGCCAACAAGGAAAAGACTTCTGAATTCGTCTTCGTGGGCCTAGTGAGCCTGAAGCTTATGTACAAAATTCATCCGACCTGTTCGCTAATTTAAATTATAAATGTATGTAAACTCATGACGTCGACAGGGCAGAACTACCGTGTTGCAAATCGCGCATCGAGCTTTTGGCTTTCTCTCCATTAGGGCTGAACAAGAACCAGAAGAAAAGACTAAGTAGGTCTGAATGGACTGACCGCCCACGTCTATTACTTGGGGATCGCCTCATCGACTAGGACAAGGTAAAAGAAGGAGCTTGAACCAAGCAACAGCCGAGGCGGCGGCCTTTTGTACATCGTTTACTCCGAATTTCGTGGTTCAATTACGCATTTGCTATACAACTATGCACTTTTCACAGTTTTTCTAGCTCACCACAGTTTGGCGCCTTACTATTATCCCGGAGGTTTCTGTCTTTCCTATGCAAACTGTTTGTTTTCCTCCTAGCAGTTAAGGGCCTGTTTCTCTGTTAAACATCGTGCCTCCAGCGTCCTAAGGGACGTACCGTACGAAAGGTGTACAGTGAAAGCGGGCATAGGGAACGCGGGGCAGTAGTAGCTGTTTGAAGGACACGACAGGCATTCCTTGAGTATCAAAGCGAAAGAGATTTATTTGAAAGCACCTTAAGAGTTGCCGTTCGTGCTACTCAAGTCATCGTTATATATTAGGCATGCTTTGGGTTGAATCCTGCTTTAGGAGTTATTTCTTTCTGGCACGGACAAAGGCATGACTAGGGACGTTGAGCACATGATAGTATTGTTCATAGCAAGTGGGGTGTCTCTTTGGCTCCCAGGGGACATCACCAGCTGGCGTTGGTAGAAGGGTGCACAGCGGACGCAGAGGCCGGGTGTTTAAGCCAATGCCAATGACGGTCACAGAAGAGCGCTCCATCAAGTGACGATTCCTATGTAGACGATAAAACGAGAAATTTAGGGTTGGTGGCTATGAAAAAGCTAGGGACGGCATGGAGAAACACGTGTAGACATGCACCAGGTTTTAAGTCCTGTTCAGGTGAACGCAGTCGAAGCAACAGACGATGACCGGACACCAGTGACTTGCACACAGTGACTGACAAAGTAGTCGGTGGCAAGGAGACGACCGAACATGCACACTGTCTATTCTGTTTGTGGATAGTCTAACAGCTGATCCGAACAGCTGAATTATGCTTGGAACCAACCGTTTCTTTGCCTAGCGCTGTAATTTCTGCTATCGCTAGACGTAAAGAAGTGGGTTCCTTTTTCTCGTTAGCCGACCATTGCGAGCATTTCCTGCAACATAGTCATGAAGATAATATGGGTGGTGTTTGCGCAGGATTGACATATGGAGGCATTAGTCTAATCAAAACTTATCTTAGGCCTCACCAATTGAATAACGTTTGACAAATGTCCAAAGGCTAGACATAGTTGGGGGCTTTTATAACAGAGTGGGGTGCCTATGAATAAAACTATTGCAGCTCATTGGGTTGTCATAAGGCTGGACTAAGAAGAGGAGTCGATGAATGCTATTCGCCTAAAGCTATAAGAGTTTATTTCGCTTGGCCGCGGAAGGCGACTTGGAACACCTTCGTCCGGCGGGGAATAAATTTCTCTTTAAAGCGTGCCCCTAGCGTATGGGCTTTTTCTCGCGAAGATCACAAATATAGCCGTGAATAGTTGTTCAATGGTGCTACCTTGGTTTGTGTCCACCGGAGACCGTATAACGGAGCCTTTGAGAGTGTGTGTAGATTATAAATAACGATACTCTCTAATCATCTATCCATTATGGATTACGCAATGTTATACTGTGTCGTATATAGGTCTAGAAAACAAAAGAGACGAGGAACTAGTCCACTAACACTTTAACCATTTAGACGATCAGTATTTGTGCTTTGTTTTGTATTATACTCATCACTGATGTAGCATTGACGATTCTCGTTATATATGGCCAACACCGATGTGACTAGCTTGGGTTCCTTTGCGCGAAATCCAAAAAAACATTGTGTTTCTGTTCAGATTCATATTTGCCTCTTGAGATTTGGTAACTAATCGCCATGCACTTAGGATATTAACTAGATAAAGCGTAGTCTAAAATTATATGGGTATCGATGAATTACTATGACAAACTTACTTATCTTTGACACCCCATAAAACACTTGCAAAAGTAAACCCATTGATGCCTCGCAAAGTGTGTTGCCGACGATTGCACACTAATGATGTTCTTTTTGGAGCTACAGGGGCCACGAGTACAACAATGGTATGAGTCGCCTAAGTAGTAGACCGCTGTTTCAAGTTAAGTGTATACTACTGTAACTTGTGTAATAGCTAAATAAATATAACATATCAGACCGTATTGTGAAGACATTGTCCTACAGTGGCCTTTGGCATCGGTTCTTCAGATCCATGTTTAGGTTTAACACATCATCAAATTTTTTATTTAAATAATCCCATTGTTTTTTACACCGATTGGTTTGATGGTCTTTCTAGCCACATGGATCGTATCCAATACGTTCGATATTGCTCACAGAACAGAAATGTCTACCTTTAATGACTATAATAATTATCATGATAGCGTCATAACAATGGTCATATTGAAACAAATTTACTCAACTCTTCATCATACAGTACAGTTATTCTGTTCTTGTTTTTATTTTCCACTAAGAATAACATAAATATTACAACTGCTGATATCATCTTCATGTGTTTCTATGTACCTTCGAATCATTGTCTTCTGGCTCAGTCGTATTGTACGGTGAAAACTTCCGACATTATAGCTGGATTTTCTACCGTTATGCTTATACACTAGATATATACATGGGGGCATATGTATCATTGTGTAACGTGGTCCATGTTAAAACAGCTGGTTCGACCTGATTTAGGCGTAGAGATACGGATTAGCTTATCTCGTACTAGGTACTCGGATATGTGCTATTGATACTTAGAGAGATAATCATGCTTGGCCTACAAAATGCATTTGTACAATGCGTAATGATGAGATATCAAAAATGAAAGAAATAACCCAACAGGAAGCCCCAAAATGCGGCATACAGAACAATGAAAAGTTATCTGAGACTGGAACGTGTTCGTGACATCATATATCTGGATCGCATTCTATTGGTGCTCTGTCGGCTTTGTCTAGCGCGATTGGTGAGTCATTGATGACTTCAGAAAACGGTCGAAATATTCTTTCAACGACTTCTCTTTTCGATCGAAAGGACAAAATTTTACTGCTTTAATGACGTTTAGCGAACGGCCCCAGGCAACTCTCGATTGTTCTTTTCTAGGATTACGTAAAAGGGATTTTATATTTCTTACTGATTTAATGAACGTATATAGAGACGTTTCAACTAGTGCAAATTGTTGATAGGGGGTGGGATATAATATAGGGAAATTGGGCAAGCCTGATGCGTGACTTACGGTGAGCGAGGACTAATAATGATGATAGCTTAGTTAACGAACGAATCCAAAGCCGTAAAACACTGGTTCGGTTGTATGCTGTCTCCGTTGGCACGGCCAGTATCACAACACAACAAAACAGAAAAATAAATGCAAAACATTTGGCTGTCTTTCGCTTTCAGTCTGCTCGCGAAGAGGGTTACATAAGATGTCTCTGTATATAGGACTTTATAGCATGGTCCCCTTGCAACGTTTCTATCTTCTCGTTGTTTCGTTTACACATATCAATTAGGTGTAAATATCTGATCCGCTTTCATCTATCTGACACGCGTCGGCTGTTATGAATTAAATTGACGATTGTAACAATTTAAAAAAAATAGACAGTAATGTTAGCCAAAGTAATCCTGTTACACAACAGTATGCATTTTGTTTGTGAAGGCCTAGATAAACAACATAGTTAGGACAATAACCTAAATTACTAAATATTACAATATTTCCATTTACAATATTGAAATTACGATCAATTACGCTGTCTCGTACACGACGATGTCAGCGCCCAATATAGGTATGAGCAACTCGTTTGCCAACAGTTCGTCGACAACCATCGCATCTTGACTTGAACCCTTCTTCTTAATTACATAATTAACGATTAACCCTAAACACGATACAGACCAAAAGCAAAAATAGGGACGTTTTTACCGTGGATGGTTACTCTTTCTGTTTAATTTCGGAGATCAACCAACCAATACGGCTCTCTTCTGTTTTATGGCCGAGGAGTGGTCCTACGGTGCTGATCAACTCGCCAGCCATCTTTAGAGATGGACGACCCTGGGCGAGTCGGTCAGGGACACGCCCGAAACGCTGCTGGTGGCCGAATAGCCATTTTCCTTGGCTTTGGCCATGCTATTGAGATACTCTTGCAGCAGGACAGAAAGCACGTTCGAGTGGTTTGAACAATCGATGGAGTTACGATGTTCCTGCGGCTCCGGGGTCGGAGTACGGTTAGGAGTTATACTCGATGAACTCCCTGAAATGGATAGTCAACAAAGAAACACAGTATACAATCGTACACGCGCACAAGGTATACCTTATAGGTGAACAGAACAGTACGGTGTAATGGAACATACTGGAATTGATTGGGGGTGCAACTATATATATACACACATATATGCATCGCCAATCAATAGTCATAATATCGTCGACCCTAATCTTCAAGAAAGGTATGATTATAACCGTAATGTCCTTCATATAAACCACTGAACATGTACGATCACCGACAATTGCACATGCACGCTTCTAGTAGTTGATAACAACGGATTAATTTCTATATGATACCAATATATTGGGATGTTTTCAAATCATTTGGTCAAAGCCACATCTAAATAAGAACAGATATTTGGATGCAATTTTTGCACGTATATAAGATCAACGTGTGTTAATTATGTGAGTTATGTAATATTCTATTCTGGCCGGAAATATCGTACAAACATACGTAAATAACAACAAAATACCTGTAGAAACATAAAAGATCATACCAAGTTCAGTCCTAATCGATATAATCATACTGCCGCTAATGTCAGGTATTGCTTGATATGTGAGCCTACATACATCTCGAAATTCATGAACAATGTATAATATCAGCCCTAGTTGTAAGTTAATCTATGATATCTACAATATGCCTACTTCATTCTACGCTTTGTTTTGCCCTCAGTCTATAGGCTCTATAGAACATTCGCTACGCTTCTTGCTTACGAGACAAATACCTTGTGCACAGGGATAGTGAGGATCTGCCCTGAAACGCAAGACAGGGAGGGGGAAGTTTTTTAGTTTATAGTTTGATTTAGCATAATTAGATTATTATTAGTTTATCTGGCTTTATCGTTTTATATGACGGTGATGATGATGATAACGGTTAGAATGAAGTTTATGGCGTATCTCCACAGTTCATTTTGTTCTCTCGTATCTGCTTTCCTACATAATCGATTTGCTCTCTTCAGTTTATGATGGTTATTATTTGAATTATCTAATTACTGCGTAATAGGCGTTGTGTGTAAATTTTGCAGATTGCTGCTATAGACTACGGGATATACTTATGGCGTGACGTACCGAGGCCGGCGTCAGCCACTGAAATCCCTGAAGAGAAAAAGGAGCATTTTAAGGCAAGTCAGAGATAAAAAAAAAAGGCTTCTGTTGTCGTTATGGGCTTGACCTGTTTTTCTAATCTGGTCTAGGGGTCTACAATTTCACATTGTTTTTAGCAGAACTTTTGCTTCGATGTTATCTAGAAACTGTGCTCTCTATGGCTACGTACGAAAGCTATAGCAGCTTATCGCCACTGGCAAGAGCCTGGCGGCTACAGAGCTGTAGTAATCTCGCACCGTTTTTATATGTATTTAATTTTCTCGACCTCGAAGATTTCCAGTCAGTATTGACTTGTCTTCGTTTTAATGCCTATGCTATTAGCAGTATCAAGTGGAACCTTGCCAAGGTTTACGGCGGTTTCCGTCACCTTTCGGCCTGTCTTTTTTGGCCCGTTTTACGCTGGTACAGAGGTCTGCTTCAGGCAGAGCGCTGCAGTACCGCTTCTGCCAGCTGGCCAAGCTTCATTAGACCATTTGCTCTAATGAGTTAAGTACTGTATCTTTGCCATTGCGGTTCTTCTAACAGATACGTAGACACAGTTGTAGTTCGCTCTTGGTATAATGGGAAAAACATTATTTTTTTGATATTCTTTTTGTTGCTGCTGTTGCTATTATCGCTGTGTACCTATACCTGTGTACCTGTGTGTGTATATACGCTGTGTGTGTAGAGATACACTTTCTGTAATCACTTTAGAAAGCAGGATTAGGTTGAGCCGTAGAACAACTAGAAACCTGAGCTGGGCCGTGAATGGTTGCTCCTTGAGAAAGCAGAAACTTTGGGCTAGATAGAGTCTATCGAGACCGTTTCGTCTTCCTGAGTCATTCGCAGCAGATGGTTAAAGATTGTCAAGTAAGTGAGTCTTCTTGGTATTATTGGCATCTTCTTATTAGATACAAGTAAACTATTACACAGTTTCATTTAAATAAGCCAAAGTATCCCGTTCGGAAGGCTCAGATTCAAGGATCTATCAGGCTGTAGTCGGAGCGACTTACTAACCAGGAAGTATCCCGTTCAGGATGAGATAGAGCGGTTGTCATTTGAGGAGAACGTCAATAAGTAGTAGATAGTACTACGAGGCGATCTTTTTGCCTCTAACATATAAGCACATCTTGGTTCGAATACACGCGTTTGGCTACTCAGCCATTGAAAACGTTATGTTAGAATGCACGCACTACAGTTCTATTAGATTAAGCGTTGCCTAGTGTTTACATAGCTTGCTTTAATTATCTTAATGAAGCCATAAAAATATCTCTGTCATTTCGTGAAAGGTACTTAACACTTTTCCTTTTCTGTTCAAAGTTTAATATGTATAGTAGCTATTACACGATGTCAAAGTTATATTTCTATTGTGCATATATAGTTGACATCAATCATTCCCTCACGGTGAACACTTTACGATAGCGAGCACCAATTCGAGCAGAGGGTTCAAGCATACATTTTGACGAAGTGCGTAAAACGGTAACGTACGTTACTTTGCGTAAAACGGTAACGTAAATAGAGGAATACAGTGTTTAATATAAGTTACTATGGTTTCTCCTTGTGTTTTCTCCTATTGTCGGGAACGTTTCGCTTTATGTAATCCAAGCCTTCCTGTCTACTATACAGGCGTTTGCCTATTTTCGAGTTCTAAGTCTGACGGTCATATTGAGAGATCTCTTTGTCGGATGATGGCCGTGCTACGGGCTTAGTCACACTGTATTTGTAAGCTGAAATGAGCTGAATGCTGTTCTCCTGTTTCGTTAATCGATTCTGTACCAACGCAGCGTCTATGACTGCGTTTGGCTGACGTCAGTCAAACGCTTTAGGAGCAATTGCTTAAAAGCGGAGCTCAAGCATACTAGTGCGTGGTAGCTTACTAGTAAGCTATACCATACGGAGTCGCCTCTGACTAACGTGAAACGTCATCATGGCGCTACCCTATTCAGCATATAATTTACAGTTAAAATGATAAATTTTATGGTTTGACGACATAGTTAGGACAGTGGCGCGGAATCTTTGTCTCGAAATTTGAAATTGCTTTACCATCACCGTAGAAAATCATACACGAACGTCTCAACACCGTGAACGAGGCTGACTTGCAAAGCACTAAGATTATCTCTCAATATACGGTTATTACGTAAATATCTGTTTAGGCATATTGTCACATGTTTGCTTGTCATCCAGGCCGTGAAGAGCAACTAGGCGCAAAATGGTTGACGTTTTTCTGTTTTATGGCCTTGCTAGTCCAGTAACAGACAGGCAGTTAGTTTGTCATGACCAGTGGTTGCGTTATAGTCGTACGGTTATTTCTATAACCGGATCGTTTCCGCTACGAGTTCCCATATCAATTGTCTAGCCAATTATTGCTAAGATACTCCATCTATTTAGACAAATTTTAGATCCATATACTTATTATACGTCCGGAGAAAGACTTGCTTACCTTCACTAAACTCCGGAGGTGGCTGAAATACTTCAGGTGTTGGTGGGACTACCTGAATGCCAACAGATTGCATTTCACGTAAAGTAGGGCCTGAAGTAATTGCACTCGAGTGAGGAAACTGTGAGCTTGTCGTAGTGGCCACCTGCGCACACGCAAATTTATAAACTATAATAGAACGATCTTCTGCACACACGTGGTGTGGAAGGCAACAATATATAGATCTTCAATATCAATTGATCACGATCCTTCGATAGATACAATTTTCTTTCATGAATTTTGCATCGAAAGAGAAAAGTGAATTTGTCTTATTCAAACACGAGCGTCATTTTTGCTTAGACACCTTTGGCTGTTAAACTAATGGTGATCATTAAAAAGAGCAAGCATGGTAAGTAAGATCGGTCCTGACTCATACGATCATTAGCATTATCAGCAATAGTTGACGTCATCCTTCCGTAATAAAACAATCTGTTGGGCGAGATTGATTGTGCGCATTGCCAGATAAGCCAACGTGCACCTAGGGATTTAGGTACAAGAATATTGTGGCCCGTCCAAATATCTCAAGTCTTTCCTTACTTTGATGGAACTTCGAGACCGTTTCCTTTTAAGGGATTCCCTCAGCTTGTTGACTGCTTCTTCGTTGTCTGTAACACAGCACGCATAGTAAAACAGAGAGGCTCCCACCACGAAGAATACAGAAAAGATCGCCAGCACAAACACCGTTTCCGCTTCCATGACGTCTGCAATAGACAAAACACAGTAGGGTTAACGATCCGAGGACCACGTCTAACTTGGTAAAACTAACAACGAATATAATATATACTGCTACCAGCGGTAATAACACTTTCAAACGAATACGACGCTGAGGTTTCGCTAGTGGAGAGAACACATACGAGTTCGTTGCTACGAGGACTTTTTGAGTATCAACGAAGCTACCAGAGTATCCACTGAAAATAGATTCACTTCAACCAAGACTGTATCCGTCTTAAATAAAACCTCTTCGTTTCACACCTTAAAGTTAGACGCCTTAAACGGATACGAGTTCGAATACTAATTCTCTTCCACTGTATTGCATCAAGCCACTTTACACGTCGTTCTCGATTTCACCTATTGATTACGAAATGTCCACCAGTCGCTCAACGGTCGACTGGTGGCTGGCCAGTCGATATAGAATGCCGCCATTATCACAGACAAATGCCTCGAACGTATATATATATGCACTTGTACGGGTTGTTGTTCTTGGTCAAAAACGGGTTCTGTCTTTGTGATATCGATCTTAGCGCCAGTCTAATACACACGGACGGAGCTAGACAAAATCGTTAGGTTCGCCTTCGCGGGCGATGCAGACGGAAACCGTCCACGAATCTCGCAGCAGATATAACGGCAATTTGAAGGTGTTTCGAGCGGATGAAGGTCACACCTTTTTCGGCTTCCCTGCGTTTCTTTGATGCTGCCACTGAGCCAGTCGAATCCGCTCTTCCAGTTAATCAGACAATCACCCGAAACCTGAATCCAATTGCCAATTGCTATCTATCTGGCTGTCTCACCGCACTCCATACTGAGATCACGATCTGGAGTGTGTAGCACGTTTGCCTGAAGCGCCCGTCATGACGGAGCTGTTAGTGGCTCACATAGAAAACCTGTCGAACTAGCAGTTCAGATACAGCGGCAGAGGCTAGTAATGGCAACATGCTATATGCTGTGACATAGGTTGTGAACGTGCAGTAATCATCGATAGTTCGTTTGACGTCAAAACATGGGCGTGCCATAAACCGCTAACTTTTTACTGGCCGATGTAGTCTTGATGCACGTTTATTACGAGAACATGATACACTTTAGAGGAAAGAATCGTATGAGACATCATACATCGTTCATAATCATTATTATTTTGGCGACACGCCGGCGGAAATCCTTCAAAATGGCCTCGGATAGGACTTGACTGTATAGGACAAAAATAACAACAACAACAAAAACAATAATCGGCAATAACAACACAACAGAAGAAACACCAATAAGGGCAGGGAAACGACCACGGACTTTTCTTGTCGGTCGCTTCATAGTTGTCCTCGTACTAGTATGTAGTTTCAATGGGATTAGTCCAAACAAGTGACGTGTGTAAACAGGCGGGACAAGGCAAAACCACTATCGCCTGGGTGCAAAGTAGAAATGTTTAGCGCGGCTGCAGAGCTGTCACTTACAGGAACGAGGGGCTTCGGCTGTCAGTAACTGACGGAACGAGTGGTGCAGGGCGTGGTTTTCGTCTGTATATCGAGGCGCATAGATGTATACAGAGGAAAAATACATTATGAATAAAGGGAAGACTAAGTGGGGCAACGCATGGACATTTCCCTCGTCGTATGCGTAAATATTACACGTCTACAGAACGTAAGTAAGGCGATATAGGCGATTGTGTGTGGATGCAATATAGGAATGGCAATTAATGCAGGTTGATGCCGTGCCTTTTGTAGGATCCGACGCACTAATGATAAATCATAGGTAACGTGTTATTTACCGAACAAGCAGTGTCAATAAAAAACTAATATTGCGCAGATAGAATTACGAGCAGCTTCTTTTCCAGAATCGTGGAAAAACGACGACCGGAAGTTCTAGCTGTTAAAACATTTCGCTTATCGCTGACGATTCGATGAAAGGTAACTGGGCAAAACGAACGGCAGAACGAGATCGAAGTAGAGAGAGAAACGTTAGGTTTAGTAATATAGATTAATATGAAATTTGTGCGACTATACCCATTTTTGTACAGAAAATACGGTAGTTCTCATATAAGTTGTTGCTCATTAAAAAATGGTTAATCAAAAGCAAGTTTAAATGCAAGATAGCCTAGAATACTGAGCGCAAAGGTTTGTTTGAATGCACACTATTCATTAAGACTAGCATATGATACATAATACTAACATATATATATTCTAGACGCGATACTTATTCCGAGACGATCTCGTCGCGGGAATTCAGTAATATTATGTACTTCATTCCCATTGGAAAGGCCTGTTGTTTTTATTTTTTTCTCATGAAAACAGGATATCAGGTAAATTTAATGGTCTTCGTTCTTCTCATATGTAACATACATACAGAAGTAAAGTAACGCTCAGGCTTGAATAGTAGTGGATGTCCTAACAGAATTTTGCGCATGAAATACATTGTGCATATTAGGTTTTAACATCCACGTGATGGCAACAGCTGTCTTTTAGCTATCTTGGTAAAATTGATTCGCACGATGGAACAATCTTGAGTTTTTCATCGTGACCTGATCGTTTTCATATAAAATTACCCGCAAATACTCTGCTATAGATTGTCTATATTCATGTATATGTGTCTAGCTTGTTGTTATGTTCTACCGCTATTATTCCCTCGCTGCCTTTTTCGAAACTCGTGAGAAATTGAGCTACATGTCCTAGAAACTATTAATAACGCATAGTTTAAAAAACGTCCTCCGCGTTTATCTGATTAGCAGGCCTTTGCCTGTCGATGACCTTCTAGGACGTCATTTATGATGACCTTTATCTTCGATGTTGCTCAAATAAGCTGAGAGCAGTGCTTCTGGCCTAACACACCCACACACACACACACACACGATAGCAGTTTCCATAGGCTGATTTTAGCCGTTAAAATTCCAATCGAATTATGTTGAAACACTCGTTCGATGGCTATACTAGCGGAATCAGATGTCCTACATCTTTCCATATTCGAAGTTTCATCTCTGGGGAACCGAACATATGTAACGCTCAGACCATGCAGTGCAAAACTTTAAAGAGAAATGGATTTATCCCATATGGATGAACCATAGGTAAGCCGTATTTACCCTGTTGGATCTGAAGATGCATGTTTGCAGCTCATTCGAAGACGCAGACGGTGTTTGCGATTGACCGACCATCTGCGTATGTCCGACCTTTTAGTAAGTTTTCGTTCCCCAGTGCTGCACTACTCAACAAACCAAAAATTTTCTGTTCCATGCAGGTGCTCGGCTATGGGTTTACATTCGCTCAAAGTCGTTATAGGCAAATATGTTTATAATATATAACAAAATCCAAGTCAAATGCTAGGGTCATAAACAAAGATCGTAACGCGCGTCTTCGAATGCGTCTCAAGTTCTGCTTTGCTTTTATGGAATAGACAGACTAACTCTCTCTAGCTTTGCCACTTACGAATACGGCTTGGCGTTTTCTACAATTCTTCTAGCTATAAAAGGTACAGCAGTACAGAAACACGAAATCATTTAACGACTGTATGCATGTAATTGTTCCTTTTCTACGACTGTCTAGAATAAAGATGTGTTGTCGAACGGAGCATTGCTTTATGGTCATTACTATAAGGCCGCCTGATCTGGTACCAGATGCGCCATCCGCATTTACTCCCCAACCGATTATATTCCGTACCGCATGTTTCCGGCTTTTTTTTATTTACGCTTCGTGTTTTTCTCTGTTCATTTCAGTTAGTTCCACTTCCACTTTAAGCACGAGTATTCATACTTCGCGTATACATTACGTATGCATTACGGCAGTTTTTGTCCATGAGAGATGCCGCCGTCGTATTCTTTCTTCCTTTTCTCCCACTTTCCTTCTTCGTTCTGTCGGCGTCGTCCTCTACTGTATACGTGTTCCACTACTCGGTCCATTTCGCATATCTATGTCGTCCTTTCGGTCTCTCGTTCGCTGGTTTTCCGGCCGCGCGGATTGGCCGCTAGCTGGCCCACTTCCCTAGTGCAACGTTAGCGGCTTTTCCGCCCTTCAGTTGTAGCAGTTGTGGTAGGAGGAGACCAGCAATCCAACCCTTGTCTCCTTCCAATTCTAACCCTCCTATCGTACCGATGTCCCTCCTCCAGTGACCGACACCGTTCTATTTGGTCGGTGGTCGTCAAAATGAACGGGCGAACGATCGATAGAGGCAGGCGAACAGGGTCGCATTATTTTTCTCAGGAAAAGGACGCTCCGAGGAAATGGGTAAGACAAAGTTTAGGGTGACTGGGAAGAAGGCAAAGCATTTCTTTGATTCATTCGTCTGCTGAACGTTTCCCCAGCAGCAGCGGGAGCAATGGTAAGAGCAGCAAAAGTGAAGAGCGTTCAGATACGTAGGTTAGAAAGGCTCTCGGCTTGGCGAGAGACACCGTTCAGACGTTTGGCGCTTTGTTGTTGGTGCTACTACTAAGCTGCTACGGTTTGCTGCTGATGCTGCTGCTGCTGCTGCTTTTCCCGTAATGCTGAGGGCCGACGGAGACGACAAAGCCCCTGAACCCTGACCGCCTGCCCCTGTCGAGCAAAGATACGCTGCAGCCACACAGACGTAAATAACATAGCTAGGGCGAATGCAGAGAGCATTGGTAAAAGACAATTCGATTTTTATGGAAGCGGTCGCCTATGGTCGCGGGGCTTGCTTCACTTTGGCCATTGCTGACGTTGGAATCCTAGTCTTCGTCTTATAATTTGACAATGTAATTCATTCATTTTTCATCCATCAGTTTGTTGCTTACTGTGTTCTGCCTCCTGGCGTTTTTCTCAGGCTGCTTTTTTCTAAATTGTGCTTCTTCAGCATCAAGAGCATCAGAAGGAGTTGCAGTGGCCTCCCTGCCGAATCCTTCTTTTGTCCTTTTCCCTGTTTGCCCTTCTATATTTTTTATGACTACTTTGCCCGGATCACAAGTTGACCGAGTCAGGCTTGTCTACTGCTTTAGTTCATGTTCACTTGAAGAACGTTGCTACGATCGTCTCAGTTTCCTGAATGACAGGCAGAGAAGCTAATGCTTGTGATGGCCCTATTTGCTTCCGCCTACTGTGTAGGTCAGTAACTGTTCGAATGCGTCATAGCGGTTGGACGAAGTCGCGGATGCCGCAAGGGTGCGCGGATTAAACTCAGGCGCGGGAAAGGCGCACGTGGCCGAAGCCATCTTTCCAAGCTGCCGCAATCACGGTAATCACCGAACTCTACTTCATCAGCTCTAGTAGTGGGCTCGCTTTGTCGTTTATCGAAATGGAAACAACCGCTGCAATGACCAGGCAGTTCGACAACGTATGCGCATCTATAATAAAACTATCTTCAATACATTGTGTAGTATATGCTAGCTCGTCCCGTTAACTACATTGAGTCAAAAAGAAGCACTGCGGTCAGGAGCGTGCGTTGAGATCTTTACTGGTCAATATTTGCTAGAAGGAAAATTTTTTCTGTTGGCACGCGATATAAATGAAGTAAAAAAGTAAGTTTACCCTGCATTGAAATAATACACCACGTGTTTCCGTTGCGATTGCCACATACGGGCAGGATGTCGAGCAAATAAGTCGTATTTGCGTCGACACTCGTGCCTTGTCACTGCAACTGTTGTC
Source organism: Varroa destructor (assembly GCF_002443255.2). Taxonomy (NCBI): domain Eukaryota; kingdom Metazoa; phylum Arthropoda; class Arachnida; order Mesostigmata; family Varroidae; genus Varroa; species Varroa destructor. Next base: position 27,879,044 of record NW_019211458.1, on the reverse strand, counting down.
AGCGAGAGGAGGACAAATCGTTCTAAGCGGCTTGCGGAAAGACTTGTAGATGCGGAACTTCGTGATGCTGCAGTGATAGCGTATCTGTCTATTAAGCCTAAAGAGGCGTAAGGTGGTCTAAGGCCAAATTCACACGTAGGCACATTTTGTATCGTCTTGAAAAGGGGCAGCGGCGTCCGAATGTTTAACGGTAGTGGCACTGACGTAAAACTCCAAGTGTCTATTCCAGTGAACACGACGATGGATTCTCAATGAATAAGCAAGTTGCAAGACTGAGATCTGTCACAGAGTATTTGACAGCGATTCACGGAAGGAGTCACGTTGCTATCGAAGTTACCAGTTCCTAACCACTCGAAGTCTGGGCAAAAAAATAAGAGTTCTGAGACAGTGGTGAACGTTTCGGTTGATCTCATAAACATCTGTTCGGGATGGCTGATGGCGTGTTTCGAACTAGGTCCAACCGATTACTGATTCGAATAATTTGTAGGCTGCACGGCGACATCGAATGAGTTAGGGGTTTGTCTATTTTAGCGGTTTCGATGAAGTATATACTATACACGCCCCCGAAGTGATGACAAAAATTCATCTACAAAAATAATTTGTGCTACAGTACCGAGCTGTGGTTGCTGCTCGAGGTGTTTCTAGTAGAAACCTAAAAATTGTGCGAATATAGTTCCCTGAACCACTTTACCGTGCTCTACGCGTTCCGTCTTCAGTTTAATATAAGATATAAATACAATAATTAGGTGAGAGTGAGAAGTCACAGAATAAAATTGTATTTGTGACGATATTAGTGGATCGGTACTGCCAGTAGAAGCATAAGGGATGCCGTTAGGCTGTGACAGGCCAACTCATTGAAAGGGTCAGATGTTGTTTACTATTTCATTTAGCGAAAAAGGAAAAACGTGGAACAACGAGTGGCTAACTCGGATCCAAGAAACTAAGCTCTTCTGTTCTGTTCTTCAGGTTGGATTCTTGCATTGACCACTACCCACTCAGTGTTCTGTTCGCCTTCTGATTCCACCTGGAGAAAAGGCCATGAAAAAAAGGTGTGCGTTACACGTCCAGCGTCCGCTTTTTACTGGCTGCTTCCTTTAGACCTATCAAATCGAAAATGGGGACTATAGTAAAGAGTAGCCTTATCCCAACGGCAGCAGTTGTCACTATTCGCTAAGGAAGCCGCTCTGCCTACCACGATCAACCGTGATAGAAGCCAACCCGACCCCCAGTGCGGTGTACCTATGTTTGTGTGAAGGTGACCGCCGCCGTTACGTCTACTGAAGTGAACCGACCAGACGATAACCGTGTCGAGACATCAGGCCGACATCAATGGGCTGGTGCAGCAGCAGTTTCAGAAACGGGTGCAGCACTAACGCTTGGCCACGTTAGCCTGCTCAGCTGGTCTCGGCTTCCATTAAGTGTTTTTAGAGATCGCAATCGCTACCGCTCTCACTTGCGGCACTCTGTGCTAGGACGAGACGTGAAGTAAAAGAGAGCAAGAGCGTGAGTTAGTGTGGAAGTCTTACAGTAAGGCCTATTTTTTGCCGTTACTTCGCATCTTCGCCGGACCACCAAATCCTAAGCACTCACTACCCCCAAACACGCAATTGCAGCAGTAGCATCACCATGACCACGGTAGTTCTGGCAGCAAGCGGTAACACCAAGCGTCAATGGCAAACTTTCCTCCCAATGGCTGACTGCCGTTAATATTAGAACGGCGGTATCGCTAACACCCAATGCAGTGGAAGCTTTCCCGATCCCTTCCCACAACACACTAAACCATTTCGTATTGGCGCCGCAATGATAGAAGTGCTGCAAGGACCGCGAGGGTTTCTGAGTGTTGTTATTAATAGGCCAAAAGTGACGGCAGTCGGTCGCCATTCTAAGGATAACGCGTGTGCACTGAAACATACACACAGACAAACAGACAGACAGTCACACACAGCAAAGCGTAACGAAATAAAGTCGGTTATAAATGGGAGAGTTTGAAATGTGTGACCGACCAGCCTGTGTTGAAACGAGTGGGGCCGTAGTTACACGACGTAGTAGGTATTATGGCACTAGCAGCAGGTTTACGAGGTGCCGCTAGTTTTTTCCCAAGAAGGACAGTAGAGAACGGTTTGACTCGCTCGGGCTCGTCCTCCTGCCCATCATGAAGTTGTCGCACTTTTACAGGCTTGCGGGAGAAGGATGTTGAGCGAGGGACTTTTCCTCGCGCTTGCTCGACCCACGCGCAATCACATACCGGCATCGTTCGATGTTGAAAGTGCCAAAGGACATGCCACCAATATTGGCTTAATATTGCAAAAGACTATTTCAAAGGAGGAAGGGAGAGAGAAAGAAATAGAGAAGCGAATACTAGCTGTCCCACCCCACCCCACCCCTTCCCGATAATGCTAAGAAAAGATATCGGCGGCTCCATCGATGTACACATGCAGCGAGCGGTGGCATTAGTGTTGGTCCTGACGTTTGTCTAAGAGTCGATGGGGTTCGGATGGGGAAGTTCGAGAAATCAGATGAAAGAGGGCGGTGTAGTCCCCCCCGATGCACCATGTCGGGTTACTACTACTACCACAGCTGCTGCTTCTAGAATTGGTGGGGGTATTTTTGGATCCTTTTCAATCAAAGAGTTTCTCGGCTACTGCTGTTACCGCCGCCTTTTGCTGCCTCCAACAGACATGGGCTGGGTGGCTATCGACAAAGTAGGCGAACCGGCGTGGCGTCCTCTATTCGGTCGGTGGACTTTTAAGGCGACTGTAGCATAAGCAGCGAAAGCGGCAAAGCCGAGGTCTAGTTCAGGACAGGAGCCTAGCCAGTAGCGACAAAGGAAGACCACAAGGGACTTGTCGTTCGGAAGCCCAGACTTCGTGGAGCCGGTGGCGCTGGCGAAAGGATGCCTATAGGGTCTAGTGTTTGCACTTCGACTGATGGACGGAAATTCGCCAACGGAAAAGGGACCCGCTGCTACTGTCTAGAAATACACACCGTTGAGAGCCTTTGAACAATAACAGCTCCTCAGACAGGCCGGACACGACGACGACAAGCACAAAGGAAGGCTGGCACTATAATCACTACCAGAGCTCCAAACAACACTCGACACTCGGAACCCACGCAAAATATACATAGACTTCCCATACAAACATACGGCACGCGACAAGTTAGTGCAGCATCTCTATACATGCGCTCCTTGCATCTGGCTTCTTAATGTCCCTCCATAACTCATCGGGAGAAAAAGAAAAATAAATGGTGAAGATGTCAAATAACTGATAGAAATACTTTTAAATGTCTTGTCAGCAGTAGTCAATGGTAGAAAATATCAACCTTAAGAGCGGATTACGTTCCCATGCTACGGTACGCGTACGCGCACACTGATCCACTCCACATTGTTTACCGATGGTGGCAATAGAAAAGGTATTATGAACGGAATAATAGAGTGAAAGCGGAATAGAAACGCACAATAACGCTAACAGTGACAGTATATATACATATAACCAGATAATGTAGCCCGCTTTATCTATGAAAGGAAACTATCAACGAAGAGAGATTCCAGCTGGTCAACACGTCCGTATAACACGCGCGGCCAATGAATAGTGGTACTCTTATATATTACTTTGACCTATCCCCATACCTTCAATTGACGCTTTTTGTTGTTTTTACTAGCAGAACCAACAAGCTGACCGATAGCAAGATTAATGAGAGGGCCAGCGCCCAGTTTTATAAAAGAAATGAGTCCAATTTTCAAATCGATTATACGATCCATGAATGGTTGTATTTATGCAGTTCGAACATATCGAACACATGTGAAAAACTAGCCCAATTCGGGAAGAAGAAATCGGAGGAAGCTTAGTCTTGCCGCTTGGGGTTATGGCTGTCTCCTTGAGCAAAAAAAGGCGGGGTAGTACGGTTTGGATCAGTTCGATCCTGCTATACCCATTCTGGTTTTTTTCACAAAGTGTTTGCCATAGATCTACGCCACCCCTTAGGTAGTAGGTGCAACGAACGATAAACCTGAGAGCTAGGTACGGCCGCTTTAGCAACTTTACAATGTAGTAACTAGAGGACCCTTCAGCAAGCAAGGACAGTCAACGGAAGGGGCGAAGAGATGATACAAAACCAAGCTGAAGCACACCGTTCACTTTCACCTAAGCTTTCAGCTAGCATGCAAATCTAAGGAAAGAAAAGTGTTTTATAGCGCCACAAAGGAAGGCAGTAGGTCCTGCTAGTATGCTGTCCTGTCACAGCTCCTGCTTCATGCGAGACTTTTGACTAGTCCTTATCAGCAGGATGGAAGGCAAAGAAAGGGTATGAAGGCTATGCATCCATGCATGTGCATGTTCGCCCCTCAGATTTTTTCTTTGTTTCCCCTTTCACTCTCTGACGCTATTTAGTTCTCGCTCATACGTTTTTTTGTCCTACTGTACGATTATGGAAGGAGTGCCACGCATACAGTAGATAGATGCCGCTGTAAAAAGTTCCCGCATATTTTCTACCAGTATAGGGTCGACACAGGAATTCATATGTGGGTAGAGTATTTGGTGTGAGTGCGTACGTACGTACGTACAAACCACTTCCACCTTCTGTTGGAGGGCTCAGGGAGAGAAAGGTAACTCGCAGCACGTCGAAGACTTTTGTGCCGCCCTTCGTGCCGATGGTGCTAGTAGTAGCTTGCTCAGGAAGAAAAAATCATGTAAAAAACGGATCTAACTCAGCACTAGGTAGAGAGAAAGAGGAGCACTCGTTTGTATGTTGCGCGACTCTCTTGCGCATCACCATTCGCAAGGAGTTCAATAGCGTTTGTGCAGGACCCTGGCAGCCTTGTTCCTTGACAGCGGTCAAGCGCATCATGCCGAGTGCTGTATATGTTCGCGAAGACGGAACGAACAGCTGGCTGTTGACCTGTCTGGTGTCGTGCCTAAAGAGGTGTCACTCTAAATCCTACTGTGATAAATCAGTGTAGATGAATTACTGGAATTCTGCAAAACAGAGTAGACTAATGCCGGAATGTAAATATTTTGACTGTGGCTTGTCAGATGTCATGCACTGGATTATGGATCAACTGAAATAGGCTACCAAAGCGACTGATCGATGGCAGTGTTCTGTGTGAGTAAACGTTACACATATGCTTCATAATTTCTGTGTATTACAGTTCTATGTACAATTATTGCCAGGTTACTGCGTATATATATATAGGTATGTGCAGGCTAAGCTATACTGCTTCGAAGAAAAGTCATTACCGCAATAACATGCTATAGAATTATTGACGATGTTCTAGTTAATTACTGGTATTGCAAACAAGTCCCTATTACTTGCTTTCTAATTCGCTTTCTTTTTGTACGATCTGCTACTATATTGTTCATTATCTCAGATAATTTTTGTAAATTAATATTTTTCCTTCTCTTTATTCTCTACTGTTCTTTCTTTAAACCATTCTCCATTGGTGTCTCGTTATGCTAGCCAATGCATCTAGCTAGTCGCAAAGCGTCCGACGAGATGAAACCAAGCTCCGAATGTCGAAACGTGTTTTGCGCTCATTCAGACAAGATAGAGCTGACGTAAAAGCGGCTAAAGGAGCTGCATCTTGGCAAAGGACTGATCCAACCGAGACAGGCCAGTAAGTTATCGCCAGCACGACTCAGACGACCACCACGTTCTGGGTCGGTGATTTCTCTGTGCTATCTTTCTTTTTCTTTCGTCATCGTTTTCGTTCTTCTGGAACGTCGATGACGTTCGTTGCCTGTTGATGTCTATTGGCGGTTGTACCTCGTATTAGCTGTTAGAGAGGACCGATTTTGCAGACCGACGAAGATCAGGTATGCTAGAATCACAGTGATGACAACGGCGACAATATTCAGAAGAGCAATTAATTATGATAGCAATAGCAGCTGCTACGCTGTAAGATAGTAGGGTATGGCTGAGGCGTCTGTCTGCGCAGGTCAACATTGACTCACAGACAACTGCATTGGTCTCGTTGAACCAATGTCACCGCGGCGTCTTCGATTTGTTTGTACAGGGAAACCTAGCGACATACCTATTGGACATTATTTGCACCTATAAATATTGCATTATTGCACAAAGAATGACTGAACTGCCAGCGTAAGCGAACAGGGTACCAAAACACGAATATAATAGCAAGTCAGTGTTTATTTTATGCGATACGTTTGAAAAATAAATGGCCCAAAGGTTGTTCCGAGATAGTCGTAAAGGATCAATAGATTTAAGAAATCCGATTGGGCAGAAACACTAACATTGATTCCAGTGGCACCAAGTAGTAGCAGTGAAAAATGCGAGAAAACATCGAATAAATGATACCATGAAAAACGCCATGTGTTTTCTTTCGTTCTAGAGTTGTGGCGATTAACAGGTTACTGCACTAGCTAACTATGCATCTTAGTCATCGTTCTTCTAAGGCACTAGAGGCGGAAAGCAATGACAAAAAACATAGCACTAATATACGGAGTCATTTACACACACGCCTTCATTCCACGTTGGATCACCTCACTGTTACGATTTACGGTTACAACTGCCAAGATAATCCACTACCACCGCCGCTAACCAGATGCCTCACGATGCCAATTGTACGTAGGGGCATATATATATACGTGTGCCTAGTCGCAAATGACAAAGAATCCTGAAAAGCTGTGAGTCCACCGTGGAGCACCTATAGGAAACTGTGAATCAGATGGAAGAGGAAGTTATGAACTAGAAAAACTGTCTGATCATGAGCAGCGGCCGATACTAACATTTCTGCTGCTACTAAATTTGTCGTTGCAAGTCTTAGGAGAAGGTGGCGCAATCCTGGTTTCATAATTTTGTTGAAGGGAAATGTTTGTGCAGCTTGTTAGGATAGTTAGCTTTAGCTGGGCGGAAACTGTTGATTACAGTTGGGATTCATATCTGGCGGAGACGTACTTAGGTCGCTTTGTGGTTCTGTATGGTGACGATGCTTGTGTATCTATGTATACGCTAGCGCACGACCTATATATATATATATATATATATATATACTATGCGCTGTTTTTTTATTAAACAGATATTCGTTCAAAATCTAATATAGCTTATCATTGTATTGTGATATAGTGTCACCAGAATTTGTATTACTGCCATGGTGCTGAGGCAAGCAGCGTGATATTGTACCGCCGTCTGTTCAAAACCTGTATAATCAAACACAATTTTTCCCACGTTCCGCATAATGTCACGTGAGCTTTCAAATTCAACTAACTATACAAATTTAACGAAAACAAGCACCGCTTTTGTAACGGTGGCAGCTAGTAACTAAATATCGACTTTCTATGTCATATCTCATAATCAAGATAAAGAAAACGCCAACTATTACTGCGTTTGTGTATCGGCGAAGTAGTCGTGTTAAGCACATAATTGAATAGTCATGATAGTCAGTCGATGCGGTTGGAAAGGCCGAAACAGCGTGCGCTACAAAACTGAGCAGGTTAATGGCCTGGACGTTCGTCAGGCAATGGCCTGTACCTTTACATATCTTAACACCATATCAAACGATCGTTACTAATACAAAGTTTTTAGTAGTATATAGTGCATAAGTGCAGCAGTGATCCGCCCAAGTGACGGCCAAGTAGAAGACCTCGATCTTCCAGAGAATGTTAACGGCAGTTTTGCCAAGCTCAAATGCGTGGGTGGCATTAGTGGTGCTATGTTTTTCCGAAGAAATATCCGATTCGGCAGGCGTAGCCTACGAATTAATTTGGCAAAACAAGCAAATACGGTACACTGGCGACGTTGGTGCAGACACTGCATTGAGCCAATAGGTCTGTAGGTGAGCATGCTTTGGCAACGCATACGAGGCGCATATTTCGTGTAGAACATAAGAATATTTCTACCGGCTTCAACAATAGTCCCTGGAGTTGTCGAATCCGGCCCATTTTTTGCCATCGGCAAATGCCATGTAAAGCATAGAAGGACTTCACAGACTTCGCAATACCGGACAGGCCAATGGGCAAAAGTAGCACCGGAAGCAGTCAAAGTCCTCCATCCTTTTGAAGAACTTACTTCATTGTCCCTCAGTTGTCCAGCTTCAGCCCCGTTCTATCTGTTCGGCAGCGAACCTTTTTTTGCTCCAATCTCCTACCTACAGAAAGACAGACAGACAGACGGACGGAAAGAGAGGATCTAGTAAGCTAAGAAGACCTACCGTTTTCTTGGACATCTGCCTAGCAGAATCAGCGGCAATCCCCGAGCTTGCCTTATACAATTCACTCATCATGGACAAACATACAAACCGCGAATCTTCACAGACGCAACGCGGTATCGCACTTACTAATATGACGTGTCACTGGCGTAATCAACGGTCTTCAGCATACGATGACAACCTTTGCTTGTCAGGACACATATCGTCAATTGGATGGTACAGTTTACTGGCGCTCGATATTGACCAAGTGTTAATTTAATTAATTTGTTATACAATGCAACACACATATGCCGCATATTAGGTATAGCTATATATAAACATTGATATCCTGACAAGACATTTTCCGGGTGTAGAATGGTTCTGGCATGTCTAAAGTGCTGTTAATGTATAAAAAGCAATCCCGCATTGGCTTAATAATGAGCGCATTTGGTGGGTGTGTTAAACACGTCCTACAGGTAAAACAGCTCCAAATGCGTCTTCGTTAAAATGGTTTAAACTATTCGGTTCAAAGGCGGGGGCAGCAGCAGAAATTATAATTAGATATAATTAAAATGTATAATTCTATAATATAAGCTCAAGCTTTTCCGCTCTAGATACCTGAATCCCTAATTGTTCGTCTGAAACCTTATAATCACGGACCTAAGGGCCCATATCTAATATATATAGGACCACATGCTTTCACGCACCATTTCGTTGTTTCGTGACCCTGATGCATAAGAAATAAGTTTCGTAGAGGGCGATTTTCAGTAGAGCTAATGAACTGCGGATGAGATACTTACTGTAAACGCTTTTACAGCCGGAGTCGATTTAACTTTCGAAGCCTAAAAATGGTGACAGCCAGGATTGATGTACTCGGCTTGAGGTGGGTTACATATCGAGACTTTCTGGAGACACACGTTCGCTTTCAGTATTTTACAATCAATTGATACATCGTTTCATTAGGAAAAAGGGTTATCAATGCTAAACGTATTGTGATTTAACCTCACGCTGACTGTGGCGTTTCTGTATGATTTGCAGATTTTAACCTTGCTGGACTGTGTATCATGGCTGTTCAATCGCGTAGATGAATACACTGTCAAATGTTTCTTTTTCATTATGCGGGTTCGTTGTGCTCTTCAGACGATTAGCAAACACGATACTGGCACTAGAAAAGACAAATGTGGTAGCGACGACGTTTTTGGCACTCATACTTGCCATATCCAACTAGAATAATGGCTCATCTCTGAATAATTTACAAATCTCAGCAAGTTTTTGCAATTTTCAAACTTGACAGCACGCTCGTTATTTTTCGCTGAAAACACACACGTTTCCGTTAACTGTTCACACGCCTCATTCAGCCTCGATCCACAGGAGACCGAATCCTTAGCAAAGCGATTATATCGCCGTCTGTCTCGGAGCCATCTACGATCTGATGGCTTTCGATAGCTCGGCTACCTACTTACGTCTGGTTGTGTTGATATCGACTTTGTGTCAGAGTTATCCACGGCGAAATGCAAAAACTTTTCTTGCTATCATAAAATGTTTGTTCGGTCGGGCCGTACAAAGTTGTCAATCAATATACAGGGCCAGTACGCAAGCAATACAAGATATTAGCGTGCGTATGTTTAGGTGTCTCTTTTGCTACCAGCTTGATTGGTCGATCCCTATCGGCCTCTCGCGCGCGTCGTTACGATTTTGCGGCCAACAGGAACGTCGAATCGATTGTCTGCTGTTCAGCTTCTGTCTGTACCTTCTCTTTGTTTCGATAAACTTCCACCAACTCTGACTGCCGTTTGCTGCGCTACTTTAGTTGACATCTGTTTACTTGCGCGGTAAGCCATGCAGCGGCCACGAGCAGCGTCACTAGCGCCTACCGCCGATGCCGCTGTAGACGGTGGCGTTGTGGAGCAGCCCGCTATTGGCACCAGACAGGTCGGTGCATGTGCGAGGCGTATCAAGTATATTGGTTCCATAATGGCGGATTGAGGAACCAACAGCAAACTCAGAGACAGACATGCATGGGTAGCATTCTTGTGAACAAGTGAGCCGATGGCCAACGTTGCCATTGATAGTGATAAGAGGCAACGTGGACGACGACGACGACGACGGCGGCGGCAACAGCAGAGGTGTCAAGGGATGAATGGCTGGGTGAGGTGAACTGCTGCCGACAGCAGTGGCAACGACGCTTTTGTGCTAATTCTGCTCATAGTATTGGTAGGCATCGATCTACGGATCAATTGGTCAGTGGCACCATGCCGCTCTCGACTATGCACCAGTTAACAGGCAATTTAAGCTATAGTCGTCGATGAATGCCACTGTCGAGCTGCATAACATGGAAAGCGTAGAAGCTCTGTTTCCCTTTTCTCTATCTTTTTTCACAGTACCGGCGCCGTTGCCAACGCTGACAAGGGCGACAAGGCAAAAACCACAAGCATACCGGGCGCCGTGGTGAACTACTGAATAGACGGACGACGCGGACAGACAAACACAAACGGAAGGAATTATCGACAGTGGTGAACCACGCAGAAGCTAGGCAGGTACAACAACGATCAGCCGGCCGGTATAAAGCGTAGCCTTAGCAGCCACAATACGTCGCTTGGAAAAGATCTTCAGATCTTCGAATCTTCACTTAGTGTTTCTCGACTTAGTTTTCTCCGATGCATGCTTCTTCTACTCCTCACTGAGATAAATGTTTCGTTTGTCATTGTCTTCTCGTTTCATCTCGTCTAAAATTTCCCTTGTGGTTAGACAATCTCGAAACCCCTCATCGCAGTGACAGCATACGTGGATGCTGAGGTGGTAATAGCGAGCGATGAAGACGGCTGAAAAGAAGCGACGATGCTTGAAGAGTGACGGTAACATGCAGTCGACGAGCTGATGGACACGTAGTGAAGATTACAGGGTCTGTCAGCTTTCCGATGAGAACGACGAACGCAAAATGGCTGGCAAAATGGAAAATGGGGGACGTAACAGCTATGGGGGAGCATGGAGAAAAAGCAACGAAGGCCAAATTGATGAATGCACTACAACTACTATGCGCGTGGCTGCGGTGAAACAATCTTTGTCATTTAATTTTCTCAGGAGCAAGCGAGGGCAAATAATTAACGTATAGATAATTAGCAGATTTCGATATTTTGGTGATTGGTGTTCGGTCCGGTCGGATCCGATCCGACCATATTCGAAAGAACAAGCGTGTCTGTCCTTCTTAACATGATGAGCAAAAATGACTGGTTAATTACTTTTCAACGGTAAGTTATAACAGTGAAAGCAGTATTGCGGGTATGTCCGATCAGTTGATTTGCTATTGTTTGTGTCAAGTCCACAAAAGCCTATAGATATTGTCGCTAATTTAACACACAGCATGGCGACTTTTTGGTCGTCGTATGAACATCGCTTATCTCTTACCTTTCTATGGCGACTTTCAAATATACTTACGCATACGTAATTCTATTTAAACAACATGTATCACCAATCTGTCATCGTTCCTGTGACTATTTTTTTGTGGTTGTTGATGACACGAACGGCTGGGCAGGCGAACGAAGAAGCGACGTTATCAAAGTTGGCCAGGACGTGCACACCATAACAGACAACCTGTGCGGATCTGCTTGCAAATCGATGCGTCGTCTTATTCTCCAGCTAATAAAAACCTGCTTTTAGAGCCGCTGTCGCCATGAAGGACCGAGGAAGTGAACAAAGTTAATGTCCCAATACAGCTTAGGCGCTTTTTTCACGCGCGGGTAATTGAACGACAAATTATAACGATACAAACTCACTTGTAAGCAAAAAAAGAAGGGTTTACTCGTGCATAGCTGTCACGACAACTAGACATTAAGTCGCTGGACCGGCACACAAGACAATCAAACGGACCGCTGGCGGACAAGTAGCAGACTCACTGGCGCTAGCATCTCTACGTATCTTTGGGAATAGCGGATGCTGCTTCGGACAAAACCGCCAGGGTCGCCGCTATGACGAAATATCGTTACTTGTTTGTGATTGGAAACGAGATTTCGGTGGAGAAATCTCCAAAACATAGTTACCACCATCGATCGCCACGATGCTAACAGCACAGACAACGACGTATTGGCAGTACCGAGTGTCCCTACCGGCAAAATCTGCAAGCGTAAATACGCCGCATGGACGTCTACGTTGGTAATCTATTTTACGTTCGACACGCTATATAATAGATGCAAAAGTGAAAGTTGTAGCTACCACACGAAACGCGAGTAGGAGCGCGCAATAAGGCCCACATTATACGAACTACCTTTGTACGACACATACAGATATATTCGCTTGATCGAAAGTATTGACGACCTCGTCACAGTAGTCGTCTGGCGTAGTTGATTAGCGGCGGTAAGGCGTCGCCAAATACGATGACTACATCAGCTGTAGAAGTATA